>NC_139221.1:259043024-259133024 GCF_055691185.1 Crinia signifera | reverse complement strand
TTGTCTATAGGTAGCCTGCTAATGTCCCCACACAGCTTGCTTATGCCACTGTATTTCTATGCCATTGAGTGTTTATCATACTTGCTGACTTTTAAAAACTATACAGGTACCCTGTGCTTCTGCGATCGAGAAGGCGTGTCATACTTTGCTCAAAGAGCGTGTCTATATGGGTGTGTCTATGCTTAAATGCTTGTTATTGCAAGATATTTTTTATATAACATTAGTAACAATATATTTTGGGAAGTTTTTCAAACATTGATACCAACATTTCTAGTTTGTGGTTTGTAACTATATATTCACTGTGATATTTATTTTTTTCTCTTTCAGCACAGTATACAATACATGCAATAAATGTCAAATGCAATTTGACCTCGTGTGAATTTTTGCTGAAGAAGTATGTTTATGTATTAAATGTTATTTTATTGTAAACACTGTCTGTAACTTGTAGACACTACCTATATTTATTATATGTACTGTTTTTCATACCATTATAGCAGTAGCCAAATCAGTATGGACACCAGATACTCTAATTAAACAAATGTGGGTACTTGTTTCCTAGCACGGCGCCCGTCGGATCCCATCGCATACCTTAACTAAAGGTATGCGATGGGACCGGACTGACCCGATTTTCGGGCTTTAAAGACGGTTTTAACGCATTTTGAAAATCGGTCGCATCGCATGCCATTATAATGGCATGCGATGCGATGCGACGCGACCAACGCGATTTTTACATTGGACCCAATGTAAAAAAGGGTAATTGAGACCCGATTTTACATTGTACCCAATTTTAAATGCCCCCCCAGACCCGATTTTTAATTGTAAACCCACCCTGATGGTTAATGATGTCAAATGCCCCCCTATTGTTAACGCAACGCCACAATCAACGGCAACCCGAAGCGTGGCGAGCGCAGCGAGCCCGCGAGTGGCGGCGGTACGCATCCTCCAAACTTTTCATACCCCCACTATCCACGTCGGCGTGGAGTTGAATTTATATAGTGTGGAGAGCGCAGCGAGCCACCGAGCCCGAAGCGTGGCGAGCGCAGCGAGCCCTACGAGGGGATGCATAATACGTCTGAAGTAATGGGCGTGCGCTCGCCACGCTTCGGGCTCGGTGGCTTGCTGCGTTCACCACACTATATAAAATCAACTCCACGCTGACATGGATAGTGGGGGTATGAAAAGGTTGGAGAATGCGTACCGCCGCCCCGCGCAGGCTCGCTGCACTAGCCACGCTTCGGGTTGACGTTGATCGTGGCGTGGTGTTAACAATGGGGGGGCATACAATGAAAAATGGGGTCTGAGGGGCATTTAACATTGGGGCCAATGTAAAATCGGGTCTCGGGGACCATTTAACATTGGTTCCAATGTAAAAATTGGGTCGGTCGCATCGCATCGCATGCGATGCGATCAACCTGATTTTTGCGACCCGATTACATACAACTAAAATCGGTGGCGCCCTGCTAGGAAACAAGTACCCAAATGTGTTTAGCTAAAGAAAGGTTACTGACAAAACTTCTTACCCATTCTTCCCAACTAACAGCTGCAGCACACTATGGGGCAAATTAATTAAGATGAGATGTTTCCCATAGCAACCAAACTTCTCATTACTTAACACTGGATAATAATAAATAGAATGTGATCGGTTGCTATGGGAAACATCCCATCTTCAGCGGATGCCCATCTTAGTAAATTTACTCCTATGGCTCAGTGCACACCAGAACAGATAAGGAGAACCTGTTTGATCATTCTTTGGTTGTCTATCTCTTCTGTCAGGGGATCCCACAAGGGGGGACAATGAAAGTCCTCAGCACGGACTGCTGAGCAGCTACAGCAAATCACATTGAATACAGCAAATCACTGTCCTTGTAAATAATCTCCTTAGTGGCACCTTGGGCAGAATTTGAAGACTCTGTGATATTATGAGTACAATTCAGGGCAACAGGAGATTTATAACTGAAATAAAGCTTCCTGCAGCATGGTGCAGGGTATGCAGCTATGGTATTTACTAATGGTGGTTTTTACCTATGGACTGCAGGACCATCAGTCTGCACTGGCTTCAATGTGACTGGCAGTGACTCTTATTGGAAGTCCGACTTGCCAGTCACCCGCAGTAATGCAGTCCCATTGGTATATGTTCCCACCCTCCATGACTGCTAGTCTGGGCTGCTATAGGCCTTGCAGCAAAATTTGGCTTCTACGGGCTGCAGCCCATAGAAGCCGTGGGTATGCGCATATGCAGTACCTTTGCTGATACTGTGCATGCGCAAGTCCTGGCACTTTCATCTGCACTGTACAGGTGCCAGGGCAAATGGGAGCAGTGGCGATGACCACCAGCAGGGGGTTTGCTGACATCAGGCCATCGGCTGCAGCAGCCGCCTCCTTCAAAGAAGTAAGCGCCACTGGCACTTATCCACACTATGCTGTGTTATTTGCATGTAATCACTCACTACATCATGATAAGACTATGCCAGTGGTTCCCAACCTGTGTGCATACCTCCCAACTGTCACGATTACAGCGGGACAGTCCCGATTTTCGGGTCCTGTCCCGCTGTCCCACCCGCGGCAGGCATTGTCCCGCTGCGGGGGGTGGCAGTTGGGAGACCCCCCAATCTAGTAGAATAGACGCTGTGCGCATGCGCACAGCGTCTATTCTCGTATGAAAATGAGGTTGCGGCTAATTAGCATAAGCCACACCCTCATTTGCATACACCCCGCCCCCTTTCGGGCGCACATTTGCATACACCCCGCCCCCCTTTCGGGTGTCCCTATTTCTTCAGGTCAAAAGTTGGGAGGTATGTGTGTGCCTAGGCACTCTGGGGTGCCTCAGGACACTTGCAGGGGTGCCTTGGGTTTGTGGACCAGGATCAATTCATATTATTTATGGGCAATGTACCAGGCAAAACCAGTGCTTGTGGCTGCCAATCATAATCTATGTGGAAAAACAGAAGCAAATCCTGTCCCTCACCAGATAACTGTGACATATAAACACAATGCACTAAATAAAAAAAAAATATCTGAATTTCTCGGTAACAAGCATTTGGCCTAGTGGTGCCTTGAAAATATTTTGATGCTCTAGGGCACCGTGATTCAAAAAAGTTTGGGAACCCCTGGACTATGCACTATTGAATACATTTCTTATAGTGAACCCTCTACTGAGGTTTTCCCTGTCCCCAAGCTATCATTTGGGAAAGCTGAAATTCAGATACCCATGGTAATAAACTAAAAGTGCATATACACTGTACAATTTTTTTGACCAAATTTGTTCATTTTGGTCTTCCTGAACATCTTTCTGTGTGTATGCGACAAACGACGGATGATGATGCGCACACCTGCCAGTTGTTGATCAATGTTGTTCGTCAACTGTGCATGCAGCTCAATTTCGATATCTTTCAAAAAGAGCCTATAAACTGTAGCTAGATCTTTCGTCTTTCGTCAACATCTTTCATCCAGGACACTGGGTTCAAGGGAAATTGGTCATCAATGTCCTTCAACGAAATTGGTCAAAAAAATGGTATAGTGTGTATGCACCTTTACATTGCTCAAATTTTCAATCTGCAGTAAAATTACGACAGCCAATTAGCAATTAATGTGTTTGGCGCGTTAGGCAACTAAGGCAATTTTTTACAATACTGATGCAGATTTTCATCTCAATGCATTTATCAAATTAGGAGGGTACAATTAAGTCATCCAAAGAACTTTAAGATGTTTGTTAGTGCTCATGTGGAGACTGCCACCATTATGGATATATTATTTATATATATATATATATATATATATATATATATATATATATATATACAAAAAAGGAACAGAGTGCGCTTAGAGGTGAAGGTACACAACTTATTTTCCTCAGTTATAAAATTTATTAAATAAAAAGCCAACACTTCGGCTTATATAGCATACACAATACATATAGTCATTTTAACAATTGACATAATGTACAATTTTCCAATACAACAGCAGGCCCAACGCGTTTCGTCAGCTACGTGACTTCATCAGGGGCATTCGATGATTTAGTTGACAAAGATACAGTTGCACTGTAAATAGTAAAAATGTGTCAAAAACAATATGTATCGCATTTTTAAACAATAACAAAGAGTAAGAAAGAGTAATAACAATGCGATACATATTGTTTTTGACACATTTTTACTATTTACAGTGCAACTGTATCTTTGTCAACTAAATCATCGAATGCCCCTGATGAAGTCACGTAGCTTACGAAACGCGTTGGGCCTGCTGTTGTATTGGAAAATTGTACATTATGTCAATTGTTAAAATGACTATATGTATTGTGTATGCTATATAAGCCGAAGTGTTGGCTTTTTATTTAATAAATTTTATAACTGAGGAAAATAAGTTGTGTACCTTCACCTCTAAGCGCACTCTGTTCCTTTTTTGTATCTCTATCTGTCTTGAGTCCCGGCTAACAGGGGACTTTCAGAGTTGCTGCTACTCACTACTAGGGCGCGGACAGTTAGGTACTTTCCATTTTCTTATATATATATATATATATATATATCACATGTACCTTCACTATCCTGCTTTGTTTTTAAGAAACATACATCTGAAAGAACACAAACTATTCAACACAGGAAAGCATAGTAACTGCATGGATCTGACACTGCTATGTCATCACGGTCATTTCCCATGGCATAAATGCATTTCCTGGGGTACAGCCTCTGCAGATTATTTTTAATTCTTGAAATTCATTTCTGGAAATTATGCGACAAGTTCTGCTGATTTTCTTGAAGGAAACAGAAGGCCATCTGTTTAACCAGAGTCCGCTAACAATAATGCTATTATTGTAGTCATAAATGAGCATTATAATAAGGAAAAATTACAGTACATTCAGTGGAGCTCTGTTCCACTGCACGACATGCACAGAAGGTCTGGGGCTTTTTCATTCAATGAGAACTGACAATTTGTAATAGATTTACAGAACTAGATCATTGGTTTGTTTGTTTTCAGTTGTGACTACATTATATCTTGTCATGGGATACCACAACAGTTTTTATTGACACTTGCATTTCTAATGAAAGAGTGCAGAATATACTATATATGGCATAAAGCTGCATGACACTCCAATGTTTGTAGAAAAACACCATGGGCCAAATTTAACAGGGTGTGAGAATCAGAAAGTGAGAGATTTTGTGAGAGTTTTCCCATTTTTTTGTGATTTTGGCATGTGAATGATCGCCACAGCACATTTTTACAACAAACGGACTGTGGAAATGAGATTCGCAGTGTTGAACTGAAATGGAAAACCACCCTGGTGAAATTTGGAAGCAGCCCGAATGCAGCCTGGGTCTGTTGAAGGGTGGAGTATGTTTAGGAGTGCGAGGTAAAAACAAACACAGTGGCCCATGACAGGAAAAAAAAATACACACACATTGGACCCAAACAGGAAGAAATAGCACACTGTGGGGAATTAGGGGTATTATGCCTGGTACAGTGATAAAGTGGTAGTAAAGCAGTGATGAAGCGGAAGATGATAACACACCAGCCAATCAGCTGCAATTGAAAAAAATAACAGGAGTTGATTGGCTGGTGCATTTTCACCTTCCACTTTATCGCTGCTTTATCACTTTAGCAGGTTTATTACATCTGCCCCAGAGTGCAGTAGGGGGTTAACCTGGAGGTCAGTGTGTCAGCCAGAATGGAGAGAGTTCAGCTGGAGAACAGCGGGGCATCACAATTAAGGGCATGGTGCATTTCACCATTACTGAATGGAGCAGGATGCAGAACATGCTGAAGGAGCCTAGCGGAAACACACACACACACATATAAACTAATAAGCCCACTAGAATATAATGCTTCAAAAGCTAGTAGATGTAGTTTCAGTTGCTGCCAACAGATGGCAGTGTAAGCCCGCTCAAAGCAAATGCTTCCAAAGCTAGTAGATGTAGTATCACTTTCCAGTGTTTCGGAGACACACAGACACTAGACATAAATATTATAGATATATATGTATATGAGGGGACGGTTAAGTTTAGGCACTGTAGGGGGCCATTAGGGTAAAACTGCTTGGGTGTGGATAGGTATCAGGTAGGGAGGGTTAGGGAAGTAGGTAGACAGGGGTAGTATACTTATGCAGTAGCTGTCAGGATACTTATGGAACCATGTTCATATCGCAAATTTAGTTCCATGTGAAAGAAATAACAATCGGGAAAGGAGAGAGGAGAAGAGGAGAAAGGTGAAATTTAAAAGGGAGTTATCTGGCGGTGGACAGGTATATTTATAGATACATAAACTAATTTAAGATAACGGGGAAAATGTAATAGGATGAGAGATTCAGAAAGGGAGAGATTTGGTAAGAATTCTCCCGTTTAAAAAAAAAAAAAAACGGCAATTATTTACACTGCAAAAACTGTTTGATTTTTCAGTGTAAATGATTGCCGCTTTAAAAAAAACAACCTGGAGATTTCTTAACAAATCTCTTACTTTCTGAATCTCTCATCCGATTAAATTTCACCCCAGGTTACAACTGTATCGACCAGGGCAGGACTGGTACAGGCAAGAACTACAACTACCATAATCAAATCAAACTGTTTCTAGAGGTATGGTCCTTGTACTGTATGTAGAAGACGTTTTAAAATCTAGCCAGCTGAACCTTATGGTTTGAAAAAGGCCACATTTTTTTGGAGTAGAGAAATATATTTCATCCATATTCATGTAAAAGTCCATGCTCGGCACCAATCCCAGATGGTAGGCGGTTGGAAGATCGCCAACAAACCGGGAGGACTGCTCTAGCAGCGTTATTCATATGTCGCAGTAGGGACTTTTTGTATTTAGATATAGGTATAGTGGAGTGAGATAATAGCCAAAAGTCAGGACCATGAGGTACACGAATACCTACTACCTCTGCTGACAATTTAATAATGTTTTCCCAATATTAGGTAATCAAAGGGCAATCCCATCCCATCAAATTGTGTATTTTTTATTATTATCATTATTATTAATAATAATAATAATAATAATAACAATAACAAATAAATAATAGGCATTGCATATTAAATATAATATTTGCTTGCAAACCCACTATAATATTTACAGTACAGCTGCCTTAGCTATTGTTCTGTGACTTTAATCCTTCAGTGCTTCTGACATAATGTTACAGGACTGGGACATTCTTCGTTTGATTTGTAGCACAAGCTGTTCACATGCGATACTATTCACTCATAATGAAATACCATGGAAATCCTATTCAAGGTTAATCTCCATATCAAGGGCTTGTCAACTATAGGGAATACAGATCAGACAGGAAGCACTTGCAATGTCTTTGAGATCAACAACCTGTCTACATTTCCTAAAGTTACTGGCTTTCTAATTAGCAGTGTGTCAGACTACTGTACTGTACTAATACTATTATGTGCAGATTAATTCATGTACAGTAGCTTTAACATTAAAACCCCTAATGAACCTGTACAAACACAGGGGCGCTGATGCAAGAGTTGGAAGTAAATTGGGTGTACTCTGGTCAAAAAATACATGTTGCTATGCAGAGAAAATGGATATTCACTAGGAATATTCAGGCGCTATGACAGGGGCTGAGTCTCGATTATAGCATCCGCTCAAATGCGGGGGTAGTCAGTCCCCACCAAAATACACAAGAAAAATACAAGCACAAGGCAAGTGGAGCAGCGCTACTATTAAAAAAAACAATGACAATGATACCAGATGATTGGAGTGTATGTTTTATCCTTTACTGATATTAATTAGAACCTGATCACAATTTAATACAATACAATGCAATAAAAAATTAAAAGAAAAATGGTGTAAAAACACAACAAGTTCCAGACCACTGTGGAGGGTGATTCAATGTGGAATAAATGTGGGGAAGTTACCACATAAATGTTTGGGGTAAGTGCACATCACCGGATCCTTCTTTTGATGGTATGCAGATGGTGTCCTCGCAATCTATGCGGTGCAAGCAGCAACTGCTGGAGGATGATAGGGGCTTCCGCTCACCAGATGATAGGTCCTCTTAATAGGGTGAATGATGGTAGTTGAAATCACCAGAGGTTTCCTTGGAGCGGTGTCCGCCAGTAAGACAACGGTAGGTAAGTATTGAGGAGAGGCTTCCGAGCAGGGTTCACAACCCACTGGGTCAGGCGACAGATGATGGTATTAAGTCACCTGGGGGAACTGTGCTCGGTGTCCGCCAATATTGAAAAATAGAGGATCCTGGTAGTGGTAACGGGAACACTGATCCACAACAGTAAATGGTCCACAAGTGGTGTCCTGGGTCTGGAAGCATCTAACGCGTTTCACTGCGTCCTGCAGCTTTATCAAATGTTGCTATGCAGAGCTGTACGCATCTCAAAATGTGCCCACATACACTTCTGTGGCAGAACTAGTGAGTATCGGGTCCAAGTGCCACAGAATGCGTCACCCCCTTCCTCCCCAACACAGAATTAGTGACTATCACATACCTCTCAACTTGGAAGGCCCTAGGTGAGATACTGGCTTTGAGCTCTCCTCTATCCAACAGCTGCAAAGCGCAGTGGTGGTTCCTACCTGCCACAATGCGGACCCTCCACTGCCATGCCACCATGTCCCCAATGCTGCTGCTCCCGACTGCCAGTCTTGGTCCCCACCGCATGCACATTAGCTTCTTCGGTACTGCACTGTGCTGGCTGCCAGCCTCTATGGGCTGCTTTTGCAGCAGCCCGCAGAGGCATATGCAGGGTCCTGGGTCTAGCACATGGCCAGTATCATCCTCCTACTGTGCATGAACCTGTTTTCTATGTGCTCCCGCTCAGCAGCCCATATAGGGGCTTCCCGGAGGGAGGGAACGCCTCCCAATGGGACTGCCTTGGATGACTGGCAGGTCGGACTTCCAATAGGAAGTCACTGACAGTCACAGTGAAGCCAATGCAGCCCATAGGTAAAAACCACCACTGGCGAAACAACATCGATAGAGTACCTTGGCACGATAAACGCTCAGCTTCGTGAACATCAGCATTGTGTACAAATCTGAATCAGACTCTAGGTCTTTTGGAAGGAAGCTTAATATCTGTGTCGCATTTAACGTAAACAGTCTGCCCACTTTACTTTACAAAATGTTTTATCCTATCAAAGAACAAAGGACTTTGGGAGTGTGGATAAGTCCATGTGATGTCATGACATCACGTGGTAGTTGCGCAATGCTCCTCTGGGAATGTTTTGGATGGCCAAGATATATTTATGGGGCCCTTGGGACCTGCTTGGCCTTAGGCAGATACCTAGGTTGCGTTGTGGAAAATCCACCTCTAGGGCTAAGGACTAAATAAAACACCAGCATACATGCACCCAACTCACACACAGTGTACATACACCCAACACACTACACACACTGCATACATACATATACATAAATACAGACATACAATACACACACACACACACACACACACATTCTGGTGAGGCCACACCCCCTTTTTCAGGAGCAGGCGGCTCCATTGCGCATGAGGCTCAGGCTTCTTTCATCTTGGGAGGTATGGTATAGTATTGCTAAAAAAAATTGTATGCCATAAGTACTGCTTAGTGACTGACTGTATTGTGCTGTGCATGTATGCAGAGCCGGCCCTAGGCATAGGCAAATGCTTAGAGTATTGCAATGCCTAGGGGCATGTATTATATGCCTCAGCTCACAGGTGGATTGGGGGATGTCGAGTTCCGTGGTGGCCACAATAGTTGTAACTCCCGGGGCAGGGCTGCTTCATCCACTGGCTGGAAGCCAGCGCAAGTCTAATACGTTTTTCCGTAGCTGGTGTCTTCTTATGTCAGAGTAGTGTGTACCAACATACGGAAGCACGGAAGCTGATGTGGGAGGAAACCAGCCTCCAGGTGCTCAGGTACGTCCTGTTGATGAGGGATGGGGTCTTGGGCTTTTTTATCTTTATGTATGTTCAGTTTGCTCATTGTTTGTCCCTGACGAAACATATGTCGAAACATAGCTCGAAACATATGTCGGTATAAACGTGTTTCATTTCACCGCATGAAGTCTCCAGAGTGCCGCTTCATTTCGTGTCGCTTACAGTATATGGACTTTGATCAAAGAGGACACAGGAGCAGATTAACTGGTGAGAACACCATTTATGAGTGCCGGTATTCCAGCTGTATATATGCCTTTGTGTTTGTGTGAGAAAGAAAAAGATGCAGTTTCACTCACTGCCAACAGATGGCAGTGTTTCGGAGACACACAAACGGACAATGACATATATACTGTATATATATATATATATATAGATGTAGATGGTGCGGCACTCGTACCTCTTTCCAGTAACTTAGACGGAAGCCAATGTTTCTTATCAACGTTTCAAATCTCTTTAATTTGTTGTCCTGACGACAAATTAAAGAGATTTGAAACGTTGATAAGAAACATTGGCTTCCGTCTAAGTTACTGGAAAGAGGTACGAGTGCCACGCCATCTACATCTACATTTGGCTTCACAAAAAGCTGCGAGGGCACCTGCTACACTATATATAAATATATATATATATATATATATATATATATATATATATATATATATATATGATGCATGTATATACAGTATAGTGTCAACCTTTTGACTGTCATCCTAGACCATGTCAAGCTAATGCTTGTGTCAACCTTATCACCTGTCGATCTTGTCCTGTGTTGACCTAGACCCATGTCGACCTTGCAGTATGTCGACCTAGTGGTGCCAACCTAATGACTGTCAACCATCTTTAGGTCGACCATATGATTCCATTCCCTCTCAGCTCCTCTGATTGCACAGTAGCGTTGTAGCTGGCGGTGACAGGCACAGGCAGGTGATTATAATATAAGAAAAATCTGATCTCCACAGCGCAATTAACACTTCTGCCCAGGGTGACACCAGAAAAGCTTCCACCAAAAGCTTCAAGACATGAAATAGAAATAGCAAAGATGGTATACCCACTGGCGAAATGCAATAACACTTACGCAAAATATAGGTTAAATAGGTCCAGATAGTCGGATTAATGATCTATATTGACTCAAAGACAAAAACAAAAAGACAAGACCATAGTGTGATATTGTGAGGCACTTCTAGTTGATTTACTGTGTACTGCTTGAATTAAATCAACTAGAAGTGCCTCACAATATCACACTATGGTCTTGTCTTTTTGTATTTGAGTCAATATAGATCATTAATCCGACTATCTGGACCTATTTAACCTATATTTTGTGTAAGTGTTATTGCATTTCGCCAGTGGGTATACCATCTTTGCTATTTCTATTACAGGCAGGTGATTGCAGGTCTGGACCACCTGCTGTTCCTCTGCTTAGTAGTGTGGCGCCTGTCTCATGTTTGTGAGGAACGAGCTGCTCCCTTACCTCCCCCCCCATTCTAACACCCGTGTCGCTCACATATCAAGTAATTTACTTAGCATAATATACACCTCCCTCAATATAATAAAAACAAACATTAACTGCCATACAAATATTAACCCCTACATTTTAACCCTTTCACTCCTATAATGACCCCCTCTTTCCATAACTTACCCTCTTAAATTTAATAACAGCCCTTTATTATACCCTTTACCCCTTCTCTTCCCAACTTGCCTGCTTTGAATTTATTTATTTCTCAGATGAATCCGTGATGTACAACTGTAATTGCTGACATAAGCGCCTTGTGGGTTTCTCAAGCAGTCCTGGCAGGAGAGCCACCAGGGAGGAGGTGGATCCACGGGGAAGGTAAGGAGGCAGATCCCCAGCAAGGAGTAAGGGAGAGAAAGGCCAGAAGATCCATTGACGGCCACACTATGATGGGGGGGGGGGGGGGGGGGATTCAAGGACAGCTGCAGTGCATCCAGCATTGGACCATTGGCATTATATAATTAAAGGATACCGCAGCATGGTCCCTGGGCCTGCACTTTACGGAGTGGTGGATGTAATGTGCGGCCTGTAACCTGATCACACATTGCTCCCCTGCTCCATCTTTAAAGTGGCTCCTCTGTTATGTTGGGTGGGGGGGGGGGGGGTGGGGGGAGTTGTCCCATTGCCCTCCCCATTTTGACGTCTCTGAGCTTATCATATGTGATGTTTAAGCAATACAAATATAGAAGGAGGCATTCCAGCCGGACTGAATTTTATTCAGTGGCGGCCCGTACCTTTTCTGGGGAGGGGGCTGCCTCTGGCCGCGATGCAGGCACCCCACCCCCTGTCGTCGCCTCCGCCCGCTGGTTCCTACAGAGTGGCAGTGCTATGATGAGAGGCGCCGGGTGTGGTATGACACACCGACAGTCGGGATTCCGACAGTCATTTCTCCGATGTTGGAATCCCGACTGCACAGCAGGGGAGCGCAATCATGGTCTTGGTGCCTGTACAATACAAATGACAGGCACCGGGACCAGCGCGTGCGCAGTACCGATATAGGTGCTGCGCAATTGCTGATTTTGCACGGCAGCCCGCAGAATGGCGTCCCGGAGGGAGGAAACACCTCCCAATGGGACTGCCTTGGTGACTGGCAGGTCGGACTTCCAATAGGAAGTCACAGACTGCATCTGGCTTTACTACAGTGGCAGATTTTACCTGGTGGGGCTGCAGCCCTGCAGCCCATATGTTAAAACCGCCACTGATTTTATTACATCAAACTGCGATGCAATCGCAGCTAAAGTGGAACATCATGTCCATCACAGTGTTCTTCTGCAAATGCAGCCTGAGTCTAACCTTACTCAGGCTACCTGACGCAGCCCGTCTTGCTTGCCTCTGCCTATCAAAAAGAGCATGTGTGCTGGGCTGGGAGAGAGGATGCTGCAGCAGCAGTCAGCTCTCTTTGTCCTCGCCACAAGTGCCACAGTCTACAATGGGGAAAGGGGAGGGGAAGCATCCAGTAGCGCACGCAGGGGGGGTTTCTGAGTACCCAGAAACCCCACTGGAGTCTAAGGGCTCTAGTCTGAAAGCTGAGGGTCCCCTCTTTCCATGGGTACAAGAATTTTTAAAATCGGCCCTTGGGAACCGGAGATATCTGACTTCAAAGCAGTGGTCCCCATCCAAGCCTGTTAATTGCAATTCCCAGTCAGATATTTCAGGTTCTGTCTGACTTAGAGTTTTTCTGAGGGTATATTCCAAAAGCTGGGACTCTCCCCCTTTGATGGACACTAGAAGCTTGTCTCTACTGTTCCCAGAACCAGAGATATCAGCCTTCAAGCAGCTGGTTACTGCTCCAGCTCCACACTCCTGGTATGTAGTTTTATATACTCGTTGGCAGATTGCTCTGCCTCCTGAACTCTGATCCCCTAGTCCCCAATACCATTTGGTAGGTGGGATCCTCTAGTGTTTAATTCCATTAAAATCTAAGAAATCTATTTCTGGGAACTGGAGATATCTGCAGTCAAGCAAGCTGTCCTCCCACCAGAAAATTATGAATAATAAGCCCACTCCACTATACACCCCTCCTCTGCATATTAAACATCCTCTACCACCCTGGAAGTTATGTATCAGGGCCCCTTCATTCAGCCGAATGCCCCCTTCTCCACCCCATCTCCCACCATCTGTGCAGTAAAGGGGTAATTAGTGGAAATTACTGATCCAGGCCCTACATGCTGAGCGGTTGATATAATACCCCCTACCACCCAGGGGACATCAAAGCTTCCCCCACCCCTACCGCTGGAGGATCGGTAGGTGCCCCAATACATTGCTATGCCCAGGGGTCCACATGGCTGTTGACGCCCCTGTGTGTATATATATATATATATATATATATATATATATATATGTGTGTGTGTGTGTGTGTGTATATATATATTTTATTATTATTATTTATATACATTTGGTCTATCTATAATACTACTTTAACTGACCCGGCATATACTGGGTCACCTAAGTGTCCATCTCTGTGCTTTGCTCCGCCCCTCTGGAAACCCCTTTCTGAAAATTCTGCGTTTGCCACTGGCATCCCCTCCCCCTCCAACATGCTGGAGTCCAAGTAAAGAGTACCCACCCACCCCTCTCTGCGCCACTACCTGTGGTTACAACCCATGCCAGGGAAAGTCCAGTTAAGTGGTAAATAATGTTTCTCCCTTATGTTATAACACTTCATAGCATTATATTGTGCATAAATGTGATATTGCAAATGTAATTTTTCATACAGTAAAGCTGCATTTCAAAGATATGTCTAGACTTACAGTACATGGGGTGTAGGCTTTTTTCAGAGAGACACACCAAAATACAAGGTTTCTGCATTTCTTAGATGCCTACCTACATATGTACAGTGGGTACTTCTTTACTTTCACGGCGCCACTAGATTAGGACAGATAGAAAATCGCGGTCATCGCGGGCATTGAATGCACTAAAAAATCGGGTGCGACGCGATGCCCGCGATGCCCGCGATTTCCCATAGGGACCAATGTTAAATTTCTCAATGGACACGATTTTCTGTTCAATGCCTCAATTGACACGATTTTTCCATAGGAAACAATGTTAAATGGCCCACAGAGGCCAAATAGGCACCCTCAAGTTGTTAACGCCACCCCACGATCAACGTCAACCCGAAGCGTGGCGAGCGCAGCGAGACCGCGAGGGGCGGCGGTACGCGTCCTCCGACCTTTTCATGCCCTACTATCCACTAGGGCGTGGAGTGAGAATAGAATAGTGTGGCGAGCGCAGCGAGCCACCGAGCCCGAAGCGTGGCGAGCGCAGCGAGCCCCGCGAGGGGACGCGGATACCTGTGAAGCCCGCGAAGGGACGCGTTTACCTGTGAAGGTATCCGCGTCCCCTCGCGGGGCTCGCTGCGCTCGCCACGCTTCGGGCTCGGTGGCTCGCTGCGCTCGCCACACTATTCTATTCTCACTCCACGCCCTAGTGGATAGTAGGGCATGAAAAGGTCGGAGGACGCGTACCGCCGCCCCTCGCGGGCTCGCTGCGCTCGCCACGCTTCGGGTTGACGTTGATCGTGGGGTGGCGTTAACAATTGTGGGGGCCATTTCACACTTGAGGGTGCCTATTTGGCCTCTGTGGGCCATTTAACATTGTTTCCTATGGAAAAATCGTGTCAATTGAGGCATTGAACAGAAAATCGTGTCCATTGAGAAATTTAACATTGGTCCCTATGGGAAATCGCGGGCATCGCGGGCATCGCGTCGCACCCGATTTTTTAGTGCATTCAATGCCCGCGATGACCGCGATTTCTAGTGGCGCCGTGAAAGTAAAGAAGTACCGTACAGTGTGTTGTGTGTGAAAACACAGTCTTGTTTTTACACGTGTATACAGAATTAGTATCGTGACGAGTCCACATTCTTTATGGATCTCTCTTACCTGCTTGCATCTTGCCTGTATCTCCCATCGTACGGGTCAAACAAGTCTATGTAAAAACAAGAGCTGTTGTGCACATATTAATGCATGACTTAACTGAAGACAAAACTGGTCTTCCCATTCCCACAGTTTGGGCATAGGACCTTATTCTGGTCCATACACAAAGCAGAAAATTTCGCAGCGCTGTGTGTTTATCCTCGCCACAAGTGCCGCAGTCTACAATGGGGAAATGAGGAGGGGAAGCATCCCCTCCCCCTCCAACATGCTTGTTACAACCACACGCAACGCGGCAAAATTTGACGCAAAATTGCGAAATTTAGCATAAACATTGATTCGCAGCCATGGGCTACCAACCATTGAATGATTTTTCCGGGCCCGCAGATGTAAGACACCTTTTTGATGTATCAAAGTGGGCGGAAGATGCTTTCCCCCCGCGTCCGCGTCACCAGACCATTACCATGGGAATGCACAGCGTTTTCATGGGAACACCCATGAAATGCTGGACGTTCCCATGGACATTTCCCATGGGTCCCTTCACCACCACCCACACTGCTAGGAGCGAACCGGAAGGTGAACTAGAAGTTCACCATGCTTGCTAACACCCAGCATCTGCACATACGCAGAAATGCACCTGCGCATATGCAGAACATTGATTCACTGTGTGTACACACAGGGGAGCATGTAAATCAGAATCACCCCCATATGGTCAAATCATGTGGAGCTCCGATCTCCCATCCATGAAGCTCCACCATCCCCGGCCTCCAGAGTAACGTGGCGGAGGAGCAGTGTGGCCCACCCCATGCTGGCTCTCCCTCCAGCCAGGGCCCCTGACACGATTTGGTCGCATCGACATCACAGTGTCAAAAATCGGTAGTGGTGTGTGTGGCCATAGAGGGCGTGGTCACGTGTAAAGGGGGAGTGGCCAATCCCCCCTTTACTATCCACTACTTTTGGTGACAGGCTAGGGAGAGAAGACTGGCCAGAAGGGAATGGAGGAGGCTGCTAGAATAAGGGAAGTGGCTGCGAGCCCCAGGGCCAGAGCAGTTACAGAGACCGGCTGTTCGATATGAATCTCCTGCTCACCACATCAGCAGCATCACCAGGCCCCGACGTCACCGGCTGAGGGGGGAAAGCTTCACATACACAGGCACCGACTGTAGTGTCTTGAAACTGCAAATTCGCATGCGCGAATGCGGAAGGGTTTGCGGTGCTGCACCATGACGCAACGCCCGCTGGCCAGGACCCTCAATGCACCACCGGGAACGGGTGCACTGTGTAGAAGAGTTGTAAATGGCTGGATAATGAGATTCTCTACCCGCTGGGACCGATTGCCTGTCTCAACTGAAAAGTAGCTGCCTGAAACCACAAGAAAACGGTACAATTGGTACACTTTGTTTTAGCTGGTACAGACCGTAAAAAAAACGGTACTATACCGGCAAAATCGGTACAGTTGGAGGGTATGTCCATTTACATACAAAAAAACATTGCTGTAGTGGTTTTACATACCAGAGGAAAATGAAAGCAAACCAACATCTAAAGCCATGGTAGCAATACTACATTACTATTAAAAATGTTTAAGGTATGCTGGGACTAAAGATGTTCCTAGTGCTACTGAATTGATTTGATAATTAAATTATGATGTGTGTACTCATATAACTTATCACTATCCAATTATTAGTGATACCTTTTTTTTCTCCCCCCTTTTGCCCCCCCTCCCCCCTTTTTAATACCATTATTTACTGTGCCTATAACACTCTATTGACGTGCTTTAACGTGCTTGTTTATTAAACCCTCATTCCGAAACGTGATGGTTTAAGTGCTATCATATTTCCAGTGTATTGACGTTGTCCACCAGTGCCATTTTTTTAGATACTTATTTAAAGAGTTTCTACTTATACCACTTTCACATCGCAGACCCGTTTTAAAAACCGGTATTTTAAACCGGTAATTAAAACGGGTCAGAGCCTTAATAGTGGCCACATTACCGTTTTAAATGCAGGTTTCAGGTCATTCACATTGCAGTTGAAACGTTTCATTCTGAACACGTTTCAATGCAGAGTGTGACCATTGCCTGTCATTATGTGACCGGATACCTGTGCTGGGCAGGGCCGGTGCTAAGCACCGGAGCGCCCTAGGCGGGGGGGGGCTCCCCGGCGCTCACCTGCTCCATGGGCAGTATCTCCACGGGTGGCGGGGGGATGTGCGATGTGGCGGCGGCGGCAGCACGGGGGGGGGGAGGAGAGTGTACACTCACCTCCTTTTGCTGCCGGTGGCCGTGCTGCTGCTGCCGCTGAGTATCTTCACGGGGGGCGGGGGGATGTGCGATGTGGCGGCGGCGGCAGCACGGGGGGGGGAGGAGAGTGTGCGATCTGAGGAGATTGACGGTGGCAAGGATTCAATGATTTAAATCATATGAACAAACAGATCTCATGGGAGGTAGGAGGTGAAAGTGCTACGGTGATTTTAGATGGAGCGCTCCCACTTCAAAGGCAGCAAGGTGAAAACGCAGCTACTAGGGGGATGACAGAGGGAGCGGAGGCTGGCCGGGCACAGGCTGCGGTTGTCCCCTTGCTGCTGCTGGGAGGAGGAGTGTGTCCTCTCACCTCCGGCTGCTGTTGCTGCCAAGTCTCGACGGAGTAAAGCTGGAGAACTACTATGTGCAGCCGATCTGCTCCCCCTCCAGGAGTCAGTTCATCACTGGGAAGTAAGTGCCGAGTGAGTGGATATCAGTGCTTGTGCTTGTGTTGTTTGCCTGAAATACCGTTTCAGACAAACTGTACACATTCACATTGCACAAAAAACGGCAAGGAACCGTGTAGGACTCTGCTTTTTACACGGTTCGAAATGCCAGTTAATTTAAAACGGTAAATTGCCTGTGGTGCATTCACAGTGCACCCTTAAACGTTTTAAAAAGGGAAAAAAACGGCAATATACCGTTTTAAAAGTGCGATGTGAAAGGGGTATTATATTCAGACAGTTTTTTAGAGGCTGCAAGAATCAGCACTGACCGTCGCCCCCCAGCGGCGCCCGCATCACTTCACTTTCCTGTGAGAGAATGTGTAGGAGCAGCACGGCGGCCAGATCGCGAGGCCCCCCCCCAGGCGGCCGGGCGGCCACATCGCGCACCCCCCAGCAGCATGGCGGCCACATCGTGGACCCCCCCCCCCCCCCGGCAGCCACATCGCACCCCCCCCTGGGTGGAGCGGGTGAGCGCCGGGGCACCCCTTCACCCCTGGCTGGAAGGTCAGGAAATCTGGAGGCTAGTGGACACTGGCAGTGAGTTTATACTGGGGCATAAGATGTATGCACTACATACTGAAAGGGGATTGCAGCTCTGGGCTCTCCCCACCGTTGCCCTCCACTCAATCACCTGGGGCACCTACCCAGGTAGCGTAGTTAACTACACCCCTTCCACTTAGTTTCAAAATTGGTATGTAGATGGGTCTATCCAGTGTATTGACAGATATTGTATATTTCATTTGCTTAGACAGAATGAATTTTAGCTGTACTGTAGTAATCAGAGGCGTAACTCTGGGAGGCAATGAAGTCATCTGCCGCCAGGCAGGAGAGGGGGCACCTCTCCTCCCTTTCAAATTTGAATCAGTTCATTAAAAGCCATCAATATCGCTTCTGTGGCTTATTACCCCTTATAGCAGGACAATAGACATCACACTCTCTTTGGTACTTGTACATTATCACAGCGCCCACTACGGCATTTGCGTAGTGGGCTATTCACGGTAGTGAAATTGCATCGCATGCCATTATTGTATGGCATGCGATGCGATGAGATGCGATTTTCCTATATAATGTATTCACTGCTCTGTGTCAATGAATCCATTAAAAAGATAGGGTGCGATAAAAAAATCGCATTGCATCGCATGCCATTATTGTATGACATGCGATGGGGTGCAATAAAAAATCGCGTCTTATTGCATTGCATTCCATTATTGTATGGCATGCGATGCGATGAGATATAGGTTCTGATTGGACCTATAATAATGCCATTTAATGTGCTATACCATTAAATGGCATGTCATGTCATTTATTTAGGGCCCCCCTCCCCACTATCCACGTCATCCCGAAGCGTGGCGAGCGGCGGCGATACACGTCCGTCCGACCTTTTCATACCCCTACTATCCACGTCGGCGTGGAGTTGATTCTATACAGTGTGGCGAGCGCAGCGAACCCCAGCGAGGGGACGCGTAATACATGTAACATAATATGCATCCCGAAGCGTGGAATACGCATCCCCTCGTGGGGCTCGCTGCGCTCGCCACACTTCGGGCTCGGTGGCTCGCTGCGCTCGCCGCACTATATAAAATCAACTCCACGCCGAAGTGAATAGTGGGGGTATGAAAAGGTCGTCCGGACACGTCCCGCTGCACTCGACACGCTTCGATACCAGGGGGGGGGGGGGGGGGGCCCTTAATAAATGACATGTCATTTAATGGTATAGTGCATTAAATGCCATTATAAGTGTTAAAATCGCATCGCATGCCATACCATAATGGCATGCGATGCGATTTTACTACGTTTGCATACATAGTAAAATCGGGCGCCGTGATAATGCACAAGTACCCTCTCTTTATTCTAAACATAATTTTTTCTGGTGCCAGACGTGGCCCCGACAGTCAGGATCCCAACAGTCATTTACCCGACGTCAGGATACCGACTGTCAAAACTCCGACAGACGGGTGCCCAACGGCCACCCGCTATTCTTCCACGTGGGGGTCCACGACCCCCATAGAGGGAGAATAGTAGAGGGAGAATAGAATAGGTGGTGAGCGTAGCGAGCCACCGTGCCCGCAAGGGGCATTGTTGCGCTCACCATGCTGTTCGGGCAGTCGGGTTCCCGACGTCCGGCTATTGACTGTTGGTATCACAACTGTCAGTACCCTATACCATACCCATTTTTTCAAGTGTCACCAACATTTATCTTGCCTCCGGACAACTGGAACTTTTACGCCACTGGTAGTATTGACATGTTTTCGAGATTCTGTAGCTAGTAAGGTTTTAATACTGCAACAGTGACCTCTACTGTACAATTTTAATACACACTTAAAGTTAACCACAGACGTTGCATTTGGGAACTTACTAATAGCATCGTAATCATTTTATTTATATAGTGCTTTAGTTTAGCAGGTTAATAACATTGCTCATAGCACAAAGTCATAGAACAAAAGATTATGCATTACAGCAAGTAGAAATTGTATCATAAAGTGATGTTTTTTTTTTATTAATTAGGTAAATGAAATCTATTTAAAAGCATTTTATTATTTTAGCAAAAATGGACATTCCACTTTCAGCTATTCAGCTTTGTATATCCCCCTGTAGCATTTTCCTCCCCAGCTCTAGGGCGAGATATAATAGGGGGCGAAATGTAATAGGGTGGGATTTTTGGACGAGTTCCAAACTCGCCAGAAATCGCACCTTTAAAAATCGCGTTTTTTACGCTAAATCGCATATGTAATGAGATGCGAATAAGCGGGCGATTTTAAGTCCTGAAAATGTGCGCATTTTCATATATGCGATTTTGGTAAAAAAAAAAATTAAAAAAAACGGCGTGCGGTCCCCCCCCCTAAGCATAACCAGCCCCGGGCTCAAAAAGCCGGTGCTGGTATAATAAAATCAAAGGAACAATCAAGTTGGGGTTCCCTGGATTTTATAAAACCAGCACCAGGCTCAAGGTCCTGCGCTGGTTCCCAAAATACGGGGCTGGTTATGATTAGGAGGGGGGACCGCATGCCGTTTTTTCTTTTTATTTTTTGTTTTAACTATTTTTTTTACAACAGAAGCATGCACAGATCTCAATGATCTGTGCATGTTTCTGTAAAAATCGCCAGCAAGAAGCTGGTCTATTTTTTTTGCACTTTTTGGTAATGTCCCATATGCGACTATAGAACTCGCATCCTATTACATATGCGAGTTCTATAGTTTCCTATGGGAAAACATCTGGATGCGATTTTCAGTGTGACTGAAAATCGCATCTTTTAAATGTGCGAATTCACGGGAAAAAAATGTGATTTTTCCCGCGAATCGCACCCTATTACATGTGCGATTTTTAGAAAAATTGCGATTTTGGCCGATTTTGACCAAAAATCGCAAAAGTCTAAAAATCCCGGTACTCTTTACTTAGAAGGGCGCCCATCTCGGCCATCTCGGGCATTGAATGCACTAAAAAATCCGGTGCGATGCGACAGACGAGATGCCCGAGATTTCCCATAGGGAACAATGTTAAATGTCTCAATTGACCTGATTTTCCTGTTCAATGCCTCAATTGACCCAATTTTTCCATAGGAAACAATGTTAAATGGGCCACAGAGGCCAAATAGGCACCCTGAAGTGAATAATGGCCACCCGAATTGTTAACGCCACCCCACGATCAACGTCAACCCGAAGCGTGGCGAGCGCAGCGAGGGGCGGCGGTACGCGTCCTACGACCTTTTCATACCCCCACTATCCACGTCGGCGTGGAGTTGAGAATAGAAAGTGTGGCGAGCGCAGCGAGCCACCGAGCCCGAAGCGTGGCGAGCGCAGCGAGCCCCGCGAGGGTCCGCGGATACCTTCACAGGTATCCGCGTCCCCTCGCGGGCTTCACAGCTGTCCGCGTACCCTCGCGGGGCTCGCTGCGCTCGCCACGCTTCGGGCTCGGTGGCTCGCTGCGCTCGCCACACTTTCTATTCTCAACTCCACGCCGACGTGGATAGTGGGGGTATGAAAAGGTCGTAGGACGCGTACCGACGCCCCTCGCGGGCTCGCTGCGCTCGCCACGCATCGGGTTGACGTTGATCGTGGGGTGGCGTTAACAATTCGGGTGGCCATTACACACTTCAGGGTGCCTATTTGGCCTCTGTGGCCCATTTAACATTGTTTCCTATGGAAAAATCGGGTCAATTGAGGCATTGAACAGGAAAATTGGGTCAATTGAGACATTTAACATTGTTCCCTATGGGAAATCTCGGGCATCTCGTCGGTTGATCGCACCCGATTTTTTAGTGCATTCAATGCCTGAGATGCCCGAGATTTTTTACTAACGATGCCCACGATCAAAATCGTGGGCGCCCTTCTAAGTAAAGAGTACCAAAATCCCACCCTATTACATTTCGCCCAGGGTGCGATTTTTTAGACATGTGCGATTTTTGGTCAAAAACAGATTTCACAGATTTTCAAAAAAATAGCACATGTAATAAGGTGGGAATTGCGATTTTAGCTATTTTGGTGCCCTGTGCCAGAAAGCATATTGGTAAAACCCCCCCCCCCCCCCATATTATTCGAAACAGAAATAGCCCACAAAAAAATAAAGGAGCGCGCCTTGGTGGGCGAGAGTCATGGCCACAATTTATTAACAATTCAAATTACTCCACATATTAGTGTACTTTATATACAGTACACAACATGGTAGTGTCATTCACATGACCCAGCACAGTAGTATCCTTTATGTACATTATACAGCATAGTAGTGTGTGTTGTTCACGATACACAGCACAGTAGTACCCCTTATACAAGGGGGAAACAATCCTACCCTGGGCCCCCTTTGCTCTTAGACGCCCCCTTCAAGCACTGTTTAAACATTTTTTTTTAGAGACGGGGGGCTGTGAGAGCCGGAAGCCCAGAGAGCTCTCGGACCGACACTCTGCCTTACACTCCGCGTGGAGATTTCCCCCCTCTGCCCGCCGTCTGTGTACCCCTTGTCCCGCTTCCTGTTAACACTTTCTGTGCGGTCAGGGCCACCGCCAGCTCCATCCTCTCATAAGAGCTGAGGTGCTGGAGGTCGCCACCCACTTGGGAGGTGTGTGCATGCATGCAGTATGTGTGTATGTTTGTTTGTATGTATGTATGATGTGCATGTGTGTATTGTTTGTGCGTATGTATGAGTGTGTTATGTGTTTATAGGTATAGTATGCATACAGTGTATATGTATGTATGGTGTGTGTATGTATGTATGCATCTATGATATTTGTGTTTTGTGTGTGTATGTATGTATGTATGTATGCTGTGTGTTTGTTTGTGTATATATGATGTGCATTTACACTGTGTGTGTTTATTTAGTTCTAAGTGGCCCTCCTGTCGTAAGTACCCCAGTTCTTAGCGGCGCTGTCAGAATCAGAGTAGTGTTCCCACGGCCAGCGTAGTTAGCGTAGTCAGTCAGAGCCAGCATGGTTAGCATAGTGTTCCCACGGCCGCGTAGCCAGCGTCTCTGTCATAATCAGCGTAGTGTTCTTTGATCTTTTCTCTTTTATTATTAACAAGAATTCAGTTAACACATGTTGTCATTACTGTCTCAGATGTATGATATGGCAGGTGTGAATGTGTTCCTGAAACACCCCCACTATCCTCGCCAGTCCGAAGCGTGGTGAGCGGACGCGTTCCGCGTCCTCCCGACCTGTTCATACCCCCACTATCCACGTCAGCGTGGATTGCATTGCACTTTATTTGGTCCTCTGAGGCATACTAGGAACGGACAGCTACATCAATTTCCATATGTGAGGCTCTACTTGTACTTCTATATACCAGAATTTCCCCAAATGGCCATCTATTATATTAATAAAATGTATATGTTTTTAATGTAAAATCAGTCCAATTTATTATGTTTTTTTTTATTGGTTATAATTGCATATTAAAATCCACCAGTCAGCGCTGCTTTTTCTTGTTGTTGTCCATTTGCAGTTCAGGCCCGACTAACCTGACATTCCAGCAGCTGCTAGTGATCCAACCCAAGTCAAAGCGCCACCTTCCCTCTTCCCCCCTTAAAGGGGAAACACCCAATTTAGGACACAAGCATTAGGTCGACATGGGCAAGGTTGACAGTCAAAAGGTCGACATGGGTTTTTTACAGGTTTTTTTACCCGAATGTCAACACTGTCGACATGGACACAATTTGAAATTCACTGCATCCCCTTGCATTGCTTGCTTCACTCGCAATGCTTCGGGCACGGTGCCTCACTACGCTCGGCACACTATATTATTCTCCCACCATGCCCTAGTGGATGGTAGGGCATGAAATATCTCCTGTCGGCACATGTCGGCTCAAAAAATCTGTGCAAAACCCCATGTCGACCTTGCCTATGTCAACCTAGACCCATGTCGATCTAGACCCATGTCGACCTAGACTCTGTAGACCTAATGACCGTATCCCGTGCAGACTTGCCCCACCAGCTCGGTATCTGAGGATTTGCAGGGAGGGGGTGAGGATAAATATGCAAATAACGTCATTTAAGCCCCGCCCTTCACCGGGGGACAAGCGAATCGTGGGATCTGCAGTGCTGGGGCAGGGTTTGATGACATCTACATCAAGCCCCCCCCCCCCCCCCCAAGTGCTGCTGACAGTCTACTCTTTGAGCTTCTTCCGAGAGGAGACTTTGAAAGTAGGCACGTATGGTCTAATCACTGCAGGCATATGGGTCGGGGCATGCCAGCAGCTCACGGAGAGCTGGCGATGCCCCCATAGTGACAGAAGCAGGAGGCATGGCTTGATTGATGCCCCATTTTTGGGCACAAGCCCCTTTTCGGGAACAGGCATGGCTGAGCCACGTGGGAGTCCCGACTAGTTTATAAATATGCTGGGAGTTCCCCTGTAGAAGCAGGCGTGGTGATGACATCAGCGCCTGCTCTGTCTTCAGCAAACACTGATGGAAATAAAAGTCATTACTGAAGGGGAGAGAAATCATCGATGGTCAGCAACCATCAAATTACTTTTCTCCCCTTTGGCCGCATTCGAGGGGATGTGCTTGCATACACATACCCTCGCATTGTACCAAGGCCGGGCTGCGTTTGTGGGCTTGCTAGGTAGGGAACATACACTGCCTAGGGAGCCAACCTGAATCAAACCCTATATGTACCGTATATATATATATATATATATATATATATATATATATATATATGATTTTAGACTGTAAGCCCCAGTGGAACAGGGACTGAAGTGAATGATTCAAAATTCTGTAAACGCACTGTCCTTTATGGCAGTTTGATATATAGAAATAAATAATAATAACAATAATAATAAGATTAAAATTCAGCTCTTGATCAGCCAGTATCTGCCAACTGATTGGATTCTATTTTGAAGAAACATTCACTTCAATGTATAACCACTAGATGGTGTAAGTGGATTAAAAAACGCTACTGTATATTTCCATTGTTACATTGCTGTTCAAGTGGGGAATTCAAGTACAAGCAGGAAATCGAAAAAACCTGCGGCGCATGTTTTTTTTCCCCCACAGCCACAGGGTTTTGCTATTCAATTAAAGGGTAGAAAATAAGAAGCGGGTCTATTTACATACAATTCATACTATCTGCATTTGATTTGCACTATATAGTCTTTGCAGCCCTGTCTATCTGGGTTTCGATTTGTGCTGCCAAAGGAGAGCGCATCGGGATCGCAAGGTAAAAAACCTGTGAGATCTGCATGCTATTTTGACTATATAGTCAAAATCTCATGCTGGATTGTACCGTGTGTACACATTAGTCAGATTTTTCCTAAAATTGTTAATTTTTGGAAAGATCAGTGGGACTTGCTCTGGCACCCCTGCAGTACTGCCGAGGATTCATTAATTCTGCAAATGGTGGAAGTTTCCAATTAGCTTAATTAGACAGTCATTTCTTAAATCCGAAGTGGTGTCTTCCAGAGTAAGGAGCCGGGTCTTCTGCAGCAGCAGTGAGTGTAATAGTGTGTGTAAGTATTCAAGTAGGTGTGTGTGCATGTGTCTGTGTGACCCCAGAGGCAGTGTCTGAGAGAACTGCATCTCCCAGCAGCCAGGGTACCCCAGAGCCTCTCAGCAGCCTCCTCCCCAGTGGGAAGAATTCCCTCTAGAGACTGAGTTGGATGGAATTCTTTGCATGGGCATAAATAATGAGTTTGAGCATATAGCGCATGAATTGAAGCAAGCTAATTCAGAGACCGCAGGATCTGTCTTATATGTAATGGGGTTTCTTAAGTAGAACTCTCATCTTAGTAAATAAACCCTATAGTTTCAGCTTCATGCTGCTCTAGAGTTGCGCGTATGGAGAAGAGAATCCTGTTTCAAAAGATCTTCTGCACTTAGCATGGGGCAATTAGCCTGGGGCAGGGGCAAGAACAGATATGAACAATTACCGTTGCAGCTGTTTGTTGGAAAACTAGTGGGCAGGATCAGGGCAGCGTCAGTCTTGAAGTTGTACAGATCATCTCATCAGCCTTCTTAGCATTAGCACAAGGGGTGACATTTAATAGGGTGAGAGATTCAAAAAGTGAGACATTTGGTAAGAAATCTCCTCCAGTTTTTTTAAAGCAGCAATCATTTACACTGCAAAACCAGTTTGATTTTGCAGTGTAAATGATTGCCACTTTAAAAAAAACTGGAGATTTCTTACCAAATGTCTCACTTTTTGAATCTATCATCCAATTACATTTCACCCTAGGTAATGAATCTGGCTTTGGTGGCATCACACAAATGCAGCCTCTGTGAGTCCAAATCAAAATCTTTTGAATTGAGCATTAGGGTTTATATGGTTGTTGAAAGCAGGTGGTCAGAACATTTAAATATAAATTAATGTCGAAAGTTACAAATAAATAATTAATGTCAGTGGAATGACTGTTATATACTTATTTTCTAACAAGTGCTACATTTTGCTTCTCTTTGGTATATTATAGATCAGGGTTGCCTACTTTTGAAAAATCATTTCAGGGAGAAAAGTAAAAGCCTGGGGTGGGCCTTGTGTCACCAGGGGCAGGCCTTGTGTCACCAGGGGGCGGGTCTTGTGTCACGTGGGGGCTGGCCTTGCGGTATTGCGGTAACTATACAATCAGTTCTGCTGGGTATGCATGCTCTTTAACAGTGGATGGGGAAGCCTGGCCTGATTGATGGACGGGGCAGGGGCTGCGCCCGGAAGGTGACTGACTGAGATCGGTGTCGGGGAGCTGTTAATTAAAGGTCCCCGGGGAGTGTGGGCTCTGCTGGGGGTGATCGTTTCTAAAATTATAATCATATTTCCACCCCCGTGTGCCAGATCATGGCACAGACATGAGTTAAGACAATTTACACTTTTCCGATGTAAGTGGCGGCTGAGCACACGTCTGCTCTTTGTACTGTAGTGAGGAGAGTGTGTGTGAGGTGACAGAGGGTGGGCTGTACATGGGGAGATAGGGCATGCAGCCATTCAGTGTGACATAGGGGAGGAGGCCAGCAGCACAACATCCAGCCTCCATCTGCAATACCTGAAGGAGGGAGTCCCGGAGATCTGCAGCAGCCATGGCATCTGCAGAGCAGGCTGCCCCGGTCCTGGTGAGCGCGGTCACTACCTGGCTGCCTGCGCTGTGCAGCTGGCTGTCGGGTGTGTGCTGGCACAGCGCCTGGGGGAGGGCTGCTCGGGCACAGACAGGTGGGTGCTGGTCTGACTCCTTTTGCTTTGCCCCGCCGCTCAGCTTCACTCCCGCAACGGCTACTGCGCATGCGCCAGAAAACGGCGATGACGTCGTCAACGTGATCACGCAGCGTCATCAATGATATCTGGTGCATTCGCAGTAGCCAATGCGGTAGCACGAAGCGGAGCTGCGGGAGAAAGGGGCCCTCTTCCGGGAGTCCGTGAGAAGTCCCATAATTCCGGGAGTCTCACGGACATTCCGGGAGAGCCGGGACTAATATTTAGTGCTTAGTACAAAGAAGCGTTGAAAACATGAAGTGAACACCGTATAAAAAAAACAAGCAAGGACAAAGTACAAGGTTTTGTTTTCGCTTATAACAGGACAAGTACTGCAGTATTAGCATAGAGTTGCTTCTATAAAGTGCCTAGTCTGTTGGATTCAGTTATCATGCAGCGTAGGGCACCAGAAATATTTCATATGTTTTACACCTTTTTTTGTTACTATAAACATTACAATACCATATAATATTTTTTTCCCACTCACTATGGAATGTATCTTGCTTTATTCCCTCCTGTAAAGCTGTACAGAGCTGTCTCTTTCATTAGGCTTAATGGACAGTTGTCCATTGTCCCCAGGGAAATACTCCCTATTGGACAGCCGCCATGATAGCACCCCCAGGACACCACAGCCGCCTCCGATAGTACTGCCTCCGGCCATGCACATTACAGCTGCCAACGGTGATAGCCTTAAACCCACCCCTCCAACTCGGACATCACAGCCATCAATAGGACACACCTCAGACATCACAGCCACTGATTTGCCCCCAGCACATGCTCAGTGATCAGAAATACTGTATGTTTACCCAGCTTAAGTGTAATAAGAAGAACCAGATCTCAAGCATGGATGTGTGTAATTAGTCTGAGAAAGATATAGATAATACCATCAACTCATGTGTGATGATATTGAAAACCTACTGTTTCTGACAGAGTAAAAGGTTGCAAGTCAGTAAAACTGAGCAGGGAGGCAAAGTAAGCTCCAACAATAAAACTGAAAAAAAAAAGAAAAAGTTATCCGCACAACATAACTAAACACTCTGATACATACTTGCCTACTTTTGAAAACTAGTTTCAGGGAGATTATAGTTGGTAGAATTTTGCACAGTGCCCCATTGAGGGGGCGTGTCATGCTCCACCCAAGGGGTGTGTCTAGTTCCATATATGGATAGATTATGAAAAGAGATTGTGAAAGTGGCACCTAGAAGCGTGGGAGTGCACTGCTACATCTGAGAGGAATCTTTTAAAATTACTCTTACCAAAGCAGTTAGTAAGAGCTGCTATACTTGGTAAAGTGCTGGGAAATGGTGCTGATGATTCAATGTTAATGTATCTGTCTCTCATTCCTTTTTTCCCCCAAAAGTGTAACAGTGCAATGTGGGCTAGGTGAAATGAGGGAGATTGCTAGACTAATGAGGGAGAGAGGGAGATTGCTGCTATTTCAGGGAGTCTCCTGCAGAATGCAGGAGGGTAGGCAAATATATGCTCTGATAGCGCCTTTTACTTTTTCGTCCATCATCATTTCCAAACAGTTACTGGTTGCCAGGCTTTGTGGAAACTTGCAGTACCAAAAACGTACACAGCACAGGGAGGGTAGAACAAGACCAGCAATGAAGGACTAGATTGTTTAGTTTCACGGCGGCAGATGCGATTGCATGTGATGCGATTTGATGCGATTTTGTACCTGTTCATAACCCGACTATCCACTACGCATGGAGTTAATGTTATAAAGTGTGGCGAGCGCAGCGAGCCACCGAGCCTGAAGTGTGGCGAGTGTAGCGAGCCCCGCGAGGGGACGCGTATTACTTTACATGTATTCTGTGTCCCCTTGTGGGGCTCGCTGCGGAGGGGGGGGGGGGGGGGTCAACGGGCAGGGTGGAAGAGGGGAAGAGGGATCAGCAGGCAGGGTGGAAGGAGGAGCTCTCTGACTGTATGTGAGTATGCTCAGTGACCCACCCCGTGGCCGGTTCATGGGGTGGGTCACTGGGCGTCCTCACACAAACAGCCAGAGAGAGAAGTCTGCTTATTCTCATTGGCTGCTGCTGCAGACTCTCACACAGGGCTGGCCATGCACCCAGATCAGTGAAACTATTTATGCCAAGTTGTTTAATTGAACATAAGCAATTCACAACATGTATGCAATTCAGTTTGTGATGCACAGACAGCACAAACTTTTGAAAACTGATTTCAGGGAGATAATCGTTGGTAGTAGAATATTGTACAGTGCCCCATTGAGGGGGCGTGTCATGATCCACCCAGGGGGCGTGTCTAGTTCCATATATGGAGAGATTGTAAAAAGAGAGTGTCAATGTGGCACCTAGAAGTGTGGGTGTGTACTGCTACATCTGAGAGGAATCTTTTAAAATGACTTATATGTAGATGAGCCCCAAAGCAACTAGTAAGAGCTTCTATACTTGCTAAAGAAAAGTCACTGATACGTGTCAAGGATTGTTCATCTATTGTATTCTACACGTGGGTCCATATAAATGGCCACAAGAGATGCATGTAGCCATAGGAATCATTGGGACAGATGTATTAAGCCTTAACAAGAGATAAATTCAAGGGTGATTATTATTATTATTATTATAATTTTATTTATAAGGCGCCACAAGTGTTTCGCAGCGCCGTACAAAGGAACAATACAGGGAGACAAAACTTGGCATAACATTGAATAAATAACAAAAATACAGTACAAATAAAGAGCACCACAGTTCAATACACATTACAGCTTAAATGTAAGTAGTGAGGACCCAATCAACATACAACTAAAGGCTTGAGGCCAATGATGGAGATGAGTATGAAGATGGTCACTGAGTGTTGGGTAAAGGAGAGCTGTGAGTGAAATGTGAAGAGAAGTGGGCTTTGACAACAGGAGGGAAGAGGGCCCTACTCGGAGGAGCTTACAATCTAGTAGGAAGGGGAGACAGACAGATTACAAGAGGTGCAAGCGAGGGGGTGGTGGTTAGATAGCAGGATGTAAACAGGCAAGGGGTCGGAGAACCAGCTGGTTTATGCCGTGGAAGGGTACGCTTTGATGAATAGGTGAGTTTTCAGTGCCCGTTTGAAGCTTTGCAAGGTCGGGGAGAGTCTAATGGAGCGAGGGAGTGCGTTCCACTGAAGGGGTGCAGCACGGGCAAAGTCCTGTACTCTAGCATGGGAAGCAGTGATCAGGGTGGAGGAGAGACGACAGTCGTCAGCTGACCGTAGAGGGCGGGAGGGTGTATGAATGGAGATGAGGTTAGAGATATATGGTGATAAAGAGAGACAATCATCCAGCCAATCACCTACTAACTGCCATGTTACAGGCTGTGTTTGAAAAAAGTCCGTAAGGAGCTGATTGGCTGGACATTTATCTCTCTTTATCACCCTTAAGCTGCCCATACACGCTGCGATCCCGGCGTGCGTTACGGGCTTAAATAGCATCCATCACATCGCATTGCATGCCTTGTGCAGCACATACTTTTTGTACTGTGCGATGAGGTGCCGCGGGAGCGCGCACCTCAAAGCACACATCGCACCGCCGGGAATCGCAGCGTGTATGGGCGGCATTACATTTATCTCTTGTAAAGGCTTAATACATCTGCCCCAATGTGTTTTATCACCAATGCTATGAAATGGTGCTGATGATTCAAAATAAATGTATCTATCTTTTGTTCCTTTCCCCCCCCAAAATGTAACAGTGTAATGTGGGCTAGGTGAAATGAGGGAGATTGCTAGACTAATCAGGGAGAGAGGGAGTTTGCTTCTATTTAAGGAAGTCTCCTTCAGAATGCAGGAGGGTAGGCAACTATGAGACAGTGTCCCCCACAGTTTGTAATGCTTTGAATTTAAATATGGAGAATCAGGGCCTTATTCTGGTTCACTCTTTCTGGCAAATTCCTTCTTAGATGGACAAAACCATGTGCACTGCAGGTGGGGCAGATGTAAAATGTGCAGAGAGAATTAGATTTGGGTGAGTTATTTTGTTTCTGTGCAGGGAAAATACGGACTGCTTTATTTTTACACTGCAATATAGATCTCACTTTAAAGTAAAACCCACCCAAATCTAAAGGTGCCCACACACTAGAACAATTTTTGGCCCGATTGGCCGATTTCCGATAAATCAGCCGATATATCGTCGGATGTTTACCGATAATCGGCCGATATTGGTCCGATGTGCGCTCCTGTGGATCTTTAGCTGAATCTTCTGATCTTACGTGCTGCACGAAAGATCAGAAGATTTAACAAAAGATCCATAGGAACGCACACGGAATCTTAAGAAAAATCTTTGGTAAAGATGTGCGCTTGCTTGAAATCTTTTGTCCAGGACGGACAAAAGATTTCAAGGCTAATTTATGCGCACATCTTACGATCGCAGATCTTACTAGTGTGTGGGCACCTTAACTCTCTTTGCACAGGTATCTACCTCACCTGCAGTGCACATGGTTTTGTCCATCTAAGAAGGAATTTGCCATAAGGAGTGAACCAGAATAAGGCCCTCATTATTAGTGATAGTCACTGGACTGTGCATGAACCGAGTGGAATGTCACAGTGGCACCGCTTGTCCACAACACAAAACACTCCTTTGGGTCAGCAGAAAACAGCTTTGCAGACAGTCAGGACACAAAGTAAATGCAAAGTCAGGATGTACTGTGGCATAATAACCAAGTTTGAATGACAAAATAATGTGGAATGTATAGCAATATATTCATTCATTCATCTTCATTCCTTGGCAGCATAAAAGTGGTGCATAATAAATGTATGTTTTAGAACCAGACCTAGCAACAACCTGGCAGCTTCAGATCTCACGCAGGCAGCTCTGGAATGAATAGATGTCGGCACTCACCTCCATGATAGAGTCAATGTGCCTGATTCAGACCGGTTAGCAAGGCAGCAATTTTTGGAGATGGGGACCAAACCTTGCTGCACTGCAGGTGGAACAGATGTAACATGTGCAGAGAGAGTTAAGGTCCCCATACACGCTGCGATAAGCAGCATGCAATGCGACACGATCCACCCGATAACGCATCGCATTGCCGCTCCCGATTTGGGGGAGTTATTTTGTTTCTGTGCAGGGTAAATACTGGCTGCTTTCTCTATTCTTGCACTGCAATTTAGATCTCAGTTTGAACAAACCCCACCCAAATCTAACTCTCTCTGTACACATGTTACATCTGCCTCACCTGCAGTGCAGCATGGATTTGTCTATTTGCCAGCCTTGCTAACAGGTTTGAATTAGGCCCAATATTCAGCAGGGATGCCGACACAAGACTGTAGCATAAAATGAATAGGCTGTAATAGTTAATTATGATTCGGAACAATGTAGTAGGAACAAGGTATGTAATGGTGCAGTGCTTTTCATTTCTTGGTGTCACCTAATTTATGCACACATTGTTATAGCTGCCTAAGGGAGCACCAATATCTGTAGATGTAACGTAGCACAAATATCAGTGGGGAGTTGGAATCACAGCTTGTTTTGTATGTTTCTAAACAGCATATATATAGGACCTTTCGCAGCCTTGCGAGTCCACCAGACGCCGCCCTACGAATGCCAGGTCGCTCGCCCCCCTGCGAATGCCTGGTCACCTGCCCCCCCCGCCTCTTGCATGCCGCGTATGCTCACAAGGGCTGCGAATAGATGTTTTACAAAAAACAAGCTGGGCGTTCCTATGGGCGCGACTATACGCCGCTGCCCCACACCAGTCTGTTCGCCGTGGCTGCACGCACCCGGCGTATGCACATGCACAGAAATGCGGCTGTGCATGCGCATACGACAAACATTGGTCCCTGTGCGAACGTACGGTGCGTGCGAACAGACCAGAATATTCCCCATAGTATAGATATAGTGCTTGTCATACAGTCATAGTGATCAAACATTGCATTTGGTCTACATATGCTCAGGTAGGGTGGCCAATCCCGGGATCGGGATCGGCGGGATCCCGGGATTTGGCCCCCAAAAGCCGGGATTTCAATCCCGGGATTGGAATTTCCAATCCCGGGATTTCGGGATTAAACTGCGCATGCGCAGTTTAATGCCGGGCAGCGTCTGAGCACTCAGACGCTGCCTGGCTTCTCCCATACCCCGCAGCGCGCAGCGTGACGAGGTCACGCTGCGAGGTCACGCTGCGCAGGGCACAGCCGCACATCCGCCTCGGCCACCCGCCCGCCCAGCCAGCGCTCACGGCCGGCCACCCACCCGCCCGCCCACCCAGCGCTCACAGCCATCCACCCTCCCGCCCGCCCAGCACTCACGGCCGGCCACCCAGCGCTTACGGCCACCCAGCGCTCCCTGCCACCCGCCCACCAACCCAGCGCTCCCTGCCACCAGCCCGCCCACCCAGCGCTCCCTGCCACCAAGCCCGCCCACCCAGCGCTCCCTGCCACCAAGCCCGCCCACCCAGCGCTCCCTGCCACCAAGCCCGCCCACCCAGCGCTCCCTGCCACCAAGCCCACCCACCCAGCGCTCCCTGCCACCAAGCCCTCCCACCCAGCACTCCCTGCCACCCCGCTTTATGAGATTTCCTACCCGCCCATTCAGCAACCCAGCTCCCGGCTGCACCAGGGACCAGGCTACCAGGGTGTTTTTGATTATTAGGGAAGCCAATCCCGGGATCCCGGGAATCCCGGGATTGAGCATTTTTCAATCCCGAATCCCGGGATTGAAAAAATGCCCGGGATTGGCATCCCTATGCTCAGGTCACTGAGAAGTTACTGTTCTTTGTGGGGTTTTCTTGGCCAAAACCAATTAATCACTCACAGCGGGAAGTACATTGGTGTTTAAAACCCCCCCCCAGAGATTAACATTTATGGTCTTATCAGTTACATAAAGCGCCAGGAGTGGTAGTGTTTAAAGGCATTAGAAAAATGTCACTGTTGAAGTTTAGTTTAAAAATGTATTATCTGGTCACTTTGCTTACACGATAATGTATCTAGTGTCCCCAATGATCTTATTACACCTCCTAGAAGTTGGTTACTTGATTATGCATGAGGCTATTTCTATTACCACTTGTTTCATGCAGCAGGATGTGATACAGTCCGAGTTCACCATATGTGTCCATTTATCTCTTTGAGTAATGTCTGAAGGTTACGCCTTAGATAATCCATCTTATGTTTTGTATGTTTCAGTTTTTATGGAGGAATCTATTAGTTGTGTTTTTACAAGCCCTTTTCAAATTATTATGAGGCCAACATATACAGTATTTATAAATTCCCGTGGATGTGATGACATTAATTTTGCACTAGGTGGCACCATTTTATCTTTTTATGTATTCATATACTGTACAGTATGTTTCATTTTGTTTTGCAAGTCTCTACTATTCCTTTTAACTTAATTTTGCACTGAACCAATACAATCCAGAAATGTGTTCGTAGGTTAATTGTCAAAATATTAACCATAGTGTACTTGTGTGCAGATGTACTAACTAGAGCATACTGTATGTTCCCAAACGTTCTTGAATTATGGTGCCAGTATTTTACTTATTTTTGCACCCCCGCCCTAAAAGTTTCTTAGATACATAAAAAAAATTAAGTAAATTGGGCTTCATCTGTCATCCTTAAGGTGCTTACACACTATGTGATACTGTTGAACAATGTGCACAATAATAACAGTTAAAATGATTGTGCATATCTAGTGTGTACACACTATATCGTAAACGATGTGTGCTCCTGTTGGTTGTTACTGACTGCATGTTCAGCAGGGGCTAAGTGATGTCACTTAATGATATCGTTCAATGTGTATGTTATGTTATGTTATATGAGAATATCATTAATTGTATAGTGTGTACCCAGCTTAAGGGCCAGTTATGCGGTTGTGGCCAGGGAACCGCTTCTGTTTGACAGCCATCAGCAATAGTTTTGCATATCACATGGACCATAAATAATTTGATTTGGTCCTGGACTCAGGTTGGGTACCACCGTACTATGGGGGCTCTTTAGTCCCATTCACTGGGCTACGAATTATGAAAAGACCGCACATGCGCTTGTATTGTAGTGTGCATGTGCCAGATCTCCCTGTGATAGAAGCCGCATAGCATTTAAAGCTGGCTGTAGGCAGTGTGATTGACAGGTGTGTTTCCATCCTGCAGGCCTTGCTGGGATTGCATATGATACATCATATGCAAAGGGACCACATACGATATATCACATGTGATCCTGCCGGGTTGTTCAAGGGAGATCCTATACGACATCTCCCCTCGGAGAAGTCTCATAGTGTATGGACACCTTGAATGATGTGACCCTTCCACAACTCTGTGACAGATACAGGCAGATCGAGGCAGGCGCTGATGTCCCACACTCTCTTTTAACATCTAGGCTCAACCGGACACATCCATATAACATCCGGTTACCATTCCCAAACGCAGACTTCCTGTCCCTCAAATTTGGCTTGTGCATGCACACTGCGATCTCTACAAATTTGCAATCATTTGATAATGGAACAGATTGAGAATTTGCACAAAAGTGATCAAAAATAGAGCAGGGCCCTTCTACCTGTCGGTTTGTTACTACCCACTTTGTGTTATCACTGTTGCTTCCAAATGTAAAGCGCAATGGTAAATGCTGCGCTATATAAGAAACTGAATATAAATGAATCAGGCCCTAAGGGCTGTAAAATCAAACTTGCCTTGAGGGAACCGCCTTGTGATTTTTGGGCAGTCTCCCGTACCAATGGAAGATTGGACAAATATACTTAAGCGGCTTAAGTATATTTGTACAATCTTCCATCGGTACTTAATATTATTGTATTGGCCGCGGCCCCCATCGTTTAGTGCATATGGGGCTTAACAAGCCCCATACACACTAAACAATGGGGGCCGCGGCCAATATAATAACAATATTGGCCGTGGGTCCCAATATAGCGTGTCCACACACTGAAGGATATCGGTAAATGTCACTGTGACCCGCTGAACAGGAAAGCTGATACTGGGCGGTATTCAATGTGAATACCGGCGACGTGCAGCGAATCCTGTTTAGGAACGCCGCAGGGAGCCTGAGGACGGTGGCAGGCAGGGAGATGGAAGTCTCCCTGCCTGCTCCAGAGCGTATGTGGGGGGGAGGTGGGCTCCCCGGGTGCCAGGCAGCACAGGCTGCCCCCCGGGGGTGCCAGCAGGGGACCGGGTATATTCACTACACCCGATCATGCATATGTAACGATCGGGTGCAGTGAATATATGAATATCTAATGAGCGGCTCGGCTCCGGCGCCCCCTGCTGGCTGGTCAGTGTAAAAAAAAAAATGTAAAAATATATTTTTTTTTTATTAAATATATATTCATGTGCTTACAGCACATGAATAAAAATAGCATGCCCCTCCTCAGAATAAAATTCCTGATTTTTTGACACCAAATGTAAAAAACAAAACACTTTATTTTAAAAGTTCACATTCCACTTCACCATAAAAAGATAGCGATTGCTACTCGGTGAATCATGGCGAAAAAAACCTTGAAATGTATTCGCCATCTGGTCATTGAATAGGGTGATTCACCGTTTTTGTCAAAAACCTGGCGAATCAGCCTCATTGAATACCGCCCATTGAGTGCACTGTACACACTGGACCAGTGGTTCCCAAACTGTGTGCCTAGGCACCCTGGGGTGCCTCAGGACACTTGCAGGGGTGCCTTGGTTTGGTGGACCAGGATCAATTCATATTATGTATGGTCAATGTACCAGGCAAAACCAGTGCTTGTGGCTGCCAATCATAATATATGTGGACAAACAGAAGCAAATCCTGTCCCTCACCAGATAACTGACATATAAACACAATGCACTTAATTTAATCTTTATTTTCTGAATTTCTCGATAAGAAGCATTTGGCCTAAGGGTGCCTTGAAAACATTTTGATGCTCTAGGGCGCCGTGATTCAAAGAAGTTTGGGAACCCCTGCACTAGACAATATTGTTCACTAGATCCTGTAGTGTGTATGGGGCTTTACAGCCCTATTATTACTGTTAATTAAGATAAACGGCATATACTCGGTATTTAAAGACTAGCGAGGGTCGTGCAATGAGCATAATACAATGTACTAAGCAGCTCTCTTGGCAGAATAGAGACATGTCTGCTACTACAAAAACAACAACAGGACAGAAGAGATGACGCTGCTCCGATGACAGATAACACAGGGCGAGCAGGAACTGGAGGAGAAGCGGATCGGAAGCATAGTGTAGTGAGCATACACGCCCCTTCCCTGCGCTCAGCTCGCACATACCTCCAGCACAGACCAGGGCTGTCACTCTACCTCCGTTGTTAATAAAGTTATACGTTAGCAAAATAATAATGAAAAAAAACAAAACAACAGATTGCGGACGTCACTGACAGGTCGTATATGGTGTGCGGACGCAGCGGCGCCGGCCTGAGAGGCGGGATTGCGCATGCGCGCCCTAGCGCTGGGTAAGGCGGGGCAGCGCCTGCGCGCTCTGGCGCCTGGGACGGGGACTGTGGTGCGCGTTCCCGATGCTCAGCGCCGCCGCCGCTGCTGCTACGTTGTGCCGTCTGTGTCTGTGTGTGCGGGGGGAGATGGACCGCGGGCGCTCGCCCTATTAACGTCTCGCTGTACCGTTCACGGTGCTCCCACTGCCCTGATTCCGATCTATAGTGACATCCCGGGGACTCCCCTAACCCCTACCCCCACAGCCGTGCCCCGGTACCGCCGCCGGCGGCCGGGTGTCTGTACTCCCTCTCGCGTCCACACCCCACTCACACACGGCATTGATGGTAATGTATGCAAGGAAACAACCGAGACTCAGTGATGGGTAATGCAGCGTTCTTCCTCCTCCTCTCACCCCTCCACTCCCTCCGCCATCTTCCCTGCTATCGCCCCCCCCTCCTCCCCTATCCCCGGCCGCCGCCGGCGGGGCCCCCTCCCCACCCATGACCCCCTTTCACCTCCCACCCCTAACATCTCTGTCTTGTCTCTTACAGCTGTCACGACCGAAGGGACTCCCAACCCTACCAGGTACATCGGGTGCAACCGCTACTAGAGCTCAGGCTTCGGCCTGTACCCTAGGCCTTAGTGCGGAGATCTCAGTCCAGGGGGAGTCTCCTTGCTGTAAACTCCCCCGCACTATCTCTCCCCCTCACTGTTATGAGTTAGTACATTAATTTGCCCTTTCTTATTCTGATTCCTGTTCTGAAACAGTTGTTAGTGCAGGCTTCAGTTCTTGGCATGCCCTTCCAGAGGGATGCTGGCATTTGCAGTTACCTGACAGCCCTAAGTAGCCCACACTGCCTGTAGTGGGATTGTCTCCTGCACAGGTGATAGGTTATATTTAGAGACAGAGCGCACATTGAATGGTAGTCCTGGGGCGTCAGTGCTGTGCAAGTTCCCCCCGGTAGTCCTGGGGCGTCAGTGCTGTGCAAGTTCCCCCCGGTAGTCCTGGGGCGTCAGTGCTGTGCAAGTTCCCCCCGGTAGTCCTGGGGCGTCAGTGCTGTGCAAGTTCCCCCCGGTAGTCCTGGGGCGTCAGTGCTGTGCAAGTTCCCCCCGGTAGTCCCGGGGTGTCAGTGCTGTGCAAGTTCCCCACGGTAGTCCTGGGGCGTCAGTGCTGTGCTAGTGTTCACTCTGGGTGCAGGGAGCTGATCAGTGAGGAGGGCATATTTAATTTTGAAGTGGTGCATCGGTACAGTTGCTGTACCAATGCATTTAAAATTTTGGCCTTCAAAATTAAAATATCCCCTCCTCAGCACCCAGAGTCACCACTAACTATGCCGATTTAAAAAGTGCTACTGCTGCTTTACATGTTCTTATAGTCAATCAGGATTATATTCAGATCCTACCTAGAATTTGCTATCCACAACACAGAATCAAATTATATAGTCAATGATTTGCCAGAGTGAATTCTGGTGATCTAGTCACTAGTACACTAGATTAAAAACTGCTTAATTAACTTGAAGGACAGTCTCAAAGGAATTACAAAGTTTCCTGGAAGTGTGATGTTTTTAATTATTTGGCCAATTTTGTAAATAGTTTTAGGTATTTATTTGTTTTTGCAAAGTAAATGGAAAGAAACACTTTCCTTTTATTTTTTAATGTAAACATGTAATCAAGTTTAAAGGTGGCCATACACACGCAGATTTATCTTCAGATCTGGCTGGTTGGAACAAAAACATGGTTATGGATGAGAGCAAATGACAGTTGACCATTTGCTTGGAAATGCTGGAAAACTGACAAACTGGCACTCATCCATAACCATGTTTTTGTTCCAACCAGCCAGATCTGAAGATAAATCTTACTAGTGTATGGGCACCTTAAGACAGGCATGGCCAAACTATGGCCCTTCAGCTGTTTTGAAACTACAAGCCCAATCATGCATTGCCACAGTTCTGCTGCTAGGGAATACTAAATCTATGGCAAGGCATGCTGGGATGTGTAGTTTCGTAACAGCTGGAAGGCGCAGTTTGGACATGCCTAGTTTAGGAAGTTGTCCACCACTGTGCTGTCAACTGTCATCTCAGCTCCTCCTTGCTGGCATGGTTTGACATGCTGCAAAATCCAAACGATAGGCTAAGAAAACCTTAAGATGGAATTTCAGGGTTTATGCAGGGAGATCTCAAAACTATTTGATATAAAATGTATTTATTTTAATCATATTTGGCTTACTGTTTGTACAGGATGTAAACTGTTAATGGAGTGGGTAATTCATTCAGTTCCCTGCAATGTCCACAAAGTGCCTCCTGGCATAGGAAAATTACCAATATTTGGATACTTTAGTGTACTGTACTGCGTGGGGTGATTGTGCGATATTGATCTTTAATGTGGCACATTCCTGGGAATTGAATTGTTATCTACAGGTTCTATATCTGGGTCCATATAGAACTAAGTGAGCTTCTGTATGCTGTAATCACCTTTACAAATTTATTATACAGAATTGGTAAAAATTGCTAAGTTTTTGGTTTTCTTTCTTATGACAATACTTTTATTTTTAAAGAGATTCCCTTTTTTTTTTAGGCTCTTAAGTATTCATCAAAGGGTCACCCAAGCAGCGGTGATCACCGTCATGACAAGATGCGTGACTCTACAGATCCGTCTCCCCCAAATAAAATGCGAAGATCAGACAGCCCTGAAAAGTATGCTGACAGTGTTGGCCATGGCAAAGCCAAAAGTATGCACATTCACAGGGTCCGTGAGAGGGACGGAGGTAGGTCTCTCCTTCAATTTCACAACCTCCGAATATTAGCAGGTCGCTACACTGTATAATGCCATGTTTTGCAAACTTTCACCCAAGTAATAAGTAGCATATTCCAGGTGTTTAGTTTTTGTTTACACAATCACTTTTTCCCCCTAAAACAGGGGTTCCCAATCTTTTTTGAATCGCGGCACCCTAGAGTATCAAATTTTTTCACGGCACCCCTAGGCCAAAAATAAATTTATTAGATTGGGTTTATATGTGATTCTTTGGGTCAGGTATGTGGTAAAGGACAGGATTTGCTTCTGTTTGTACACATTTTATTAATGGCAGCCACCAGCATTGCTTTTGCTTATAAATAATTAACCATTAATAATTTGAGTTGGTCCTGGACTGCCAACCCAGGGCACCCCTGCATGTGTCCCGAGGCACCCCAGGGAGCCACGGCACACAGTTTGGGAACCACTGCCCTAAAATCTATTTTTATATTCCTAAATTTATCTTTGTGTCACTGTGGTCTGAGCTAAGTACAGTATGAATGACACAATGTAATTTCCTTAAGAATTATCTAAACCTTACACAGTACAGTTTTTTTTTTTTTAAATAACAGCTGTTACAGCAACTTAATCACATCAGGGAAAGATTTTGACCTAGAGACAGACAAATCTGCTGTAAACAAGCATCTTATTAGTGTTGATTTATTGTATGTATTAAGAAAATGAAAGGAAGTAATTCCAGAGCAGTGTGTTACGTTGTCAGTATTCACAAGTCCTCCTGTGCTCTTAGTTCATTGCTGGCCTGTCGGTCAGTGTGTACCAGCACTATGTTTGTGAACTAAGTTGTGCCGGCTCTGTGGCACAGCTGATGGCATAAGCTGGAGGTCATGGTCGGGGCAACTGCACATGTGCCTGCCCTGTGATATCATTCACGACTGATCTGGCATTGTGACCCATTAGAATCCAATCCTTTGCTTGTGAGTTTATTTTGTAGTCTGTGATGTGGGACTATGAAAATCATTACTAAAGTATAGATCAATTACATATGTGGCCCACCTAGATCTATTTTTTTTTTTACTTATTTTTGGGTCCCCCAGTAAAAAAAGTCAGTGAGGTTTGTGTTGCATGATCTCTCTCCCTCCCCCCCCCCCCCCCCCCCCCACCATATAGGGTATGTGCACATGGTGCGATTCAGGCTAATGGAAGGTTTTTGACTTTCCAGTTTGTATCCTATTTTGACTAACTGCACTTGAGATTTTAGGCCAAATAAATTCTACATGCGAGATAGTCCAAATAGATTTGCTTGTGTCTAGAAGTTTGCGGTATTAACTCCATGCATCAGTATTGCAAGCCTCCAGAACAGTGTGCGATTGTATCAGTTATTTTCTGTATTTCTGTATGTGTATTTTTTCTCGCTTAATATTTTATTTCTATGCTATGTTGACTATATAGCCAAAATTGTAGTCAAAGTCGCACTGTGTTTACACATCATAAAGCTCACTAGTCTGTAGTTGCTTGACTCTTCCTTCTACGTTTATGCAGTGGGAATACATGAGCTTTTACTAGCCCTCAGGAATCCTGTAGCCATCCCTGTGGTGAATAATTTTGTTAATGGTGTTACCAGCACCAACGTGAACTTCCAGTATCTTTGGATGTATCCCCACTGGTACTTCTGTTTTCAAAATCATCATTTAGGTGACGTGTGATTTCCTGGTCTCCCTTGACCAGTTTCAGGACCAGATGCACTAAGCTTGGAGAGTGATAACCAACCAATCAGCTCCTACCTGACAATTTCCAAACACAAGTGTAAATGTATAAGGGGGAAGTGATAATTTACTTGTTACTTTATCAACGGTCAATCAGCTCCTGACTGTTAAGTAACAGGCTGGTTTTAAAAAGGAACAGTTAGAAGCTGATTGGCCTTTGATAACGCAGCAGGCAATTTATCACTTCTTCCTTATCACTGCTTCATACAGTCTGTGACATGGCAGGTAGGAGATGATTTTTCCCAATTACCTATTGACTGGCCCATTTTCTCTTCAGCTTAGGCCTTTGCATATTTATTCACCTTCTTAAGCCCCATGCACACCACTATACGGCAGGGGCTGCGACCAAAATAGTTAACCATATCGGCTGTGGATGTGGGTGGCAGATAGTGTCCATACACGCTGAACAATAGCTGCTGCCAAAATTGTTTATATTTTTTTGGGGGGGGGGTCTGGTTTGTGGGGATACAGTTATTAGGTCGACGTGCATTAGGTTGACCACGGACTGTCATGTCATAGGACGACATGGCTAATGTGAAAAGGTCGACATGAGTTTTTCACGTTATATTTTGAGTCGACAGGCGATATTTCATACCCTACCATCCACTAAATGTGGTTAGAGAATACGCGAGCCACAGTGCCTGAAGAATGGCAAGCGCAGCGGTAAACTTAGACCAGTGTCCATGTCGACCTACATTTGGGACAAAAAAAACATGAAAAAGTATGTCGACATTAGCCATGTCGACCTATTTCTAGTGTCAACCTAAGGCCTGTTGACCTAAATGACCCATAACAGGTTTTAATTGGCCCTTGTTTTTATATGAAGCATTAAGCTTGAAGGTCACTGGATTTCTACCTACAATTATGTCTTCTGTTCGGTAGACAATATTGTCTTTGCCAGTGGACTCGTCACAAATATTCCTTGTAATGAATTTAGCAAGTCCTCGCTTCTCGTGAAACTTTTAAAAGACCCCTCCCAGTTTACATCCGGTTCATTAATCTTTCCAGTTCCTCCCTCTGATCTAGTGGTCTATAGATCATCCCCCAAAAGGCCTGTAGTAGCCACAGGATTGTGGATTGCTGTGTCATCCCTTGTCCCTATCGCAGCTCTGATTTTAGGTGATCTTCAGCATGTTCAGTTGTTTTAGGTGGACATTATCGCTTTTGATGCCGGTAAGTAGACTGAGATTAGCTATATCCATCCAAAGTCCTTGTGCCCCCCTCCCCCTTCATGTGTCACTTGCACCCAAATGGAGAAACCATTAAATTGCTCGCTCTGTAATAGAATTTAATTCCGAATATCCACTTTGTAATTTAAACCCATAGGTGTTTCAATTGCCGTTTGAGGTGTCAGCGGGCGCCCAATTGTTTTGTCATTTGGCCACTGATGCAGGGGTCACTAAAATGACTGGTTTAGCCTTCTGCAGTGGCGAAAACTTAAATACTAGCACTACCCTCAAAGGGTTCAAGCAGCTTCAATATAATAGATCAGCGGTTCTCAAACTGCGAGTCCTGACCCCAAAGTGGGTCCTGACCTTAAGCATGGGGTCGCTACTCCATGTTGCTGATGACTTTTCTTAACTAAGTCAGTGATTCAAGGAGTCTGAAAAATCTGTTGAATTGTCTGTTATTTTAGACTTCTCCCATCATTTTGTGCCTTACTGGGGTCCTGTCATTAGTATTGTCTGATGGGGTCCCAGAACAAAATAGTTTGGGGACCCCTGCAATAGATTATAGATACAATATCAGTGAATGAAGTGCTGTCATGTAAATGGTTCTAGAATACCTTCTGTCTAAACAGCAGTAACGTTGGACAATATAACTCATTTAAATTTGTATATAGCTCCTTGTTGGAAGAGGTAACTGGAGCATCGCTGACACTGTATAGAAAAGAGGCAGGTGCTTCAGTTATGCCTTCAGTTTCCTTCTTAGTGTTTGGCTTGCTTCTCTCCTGTCTTTCTTCCTACTGGGCATTGCCTACAGATGTCCAGTGTGCTGTATGAACTGGTCATCAACACGTTTCATCATCATCATGTGACTTTGTCAAGGTAACCAGATTGGCTCTGCAGGTAAAGATTTAACTTCTTGTCTTGTATCTGATTGAATAAATGGCTCTTAAAGTTGGATGCTTTCCTGCAACCAGAGTTTCCAAACATCTGAATAGATTTTTAAAATGAAGAGAAAACATTTCATGGGAACTGGTGAGATGAAGCTGTGTGCCAAGCTGATGTTACAAAGGGGGCGTCATTCCCCACACAAAATACAGGAAAAATATTGGTGGAAGAAACAATGGAGGACTGGTTCGGTCACTGTGCGTGGCAATGTGAAGTACTGGAAGACCAGTGATAAAGGGTGGTCATTATGAAATGAAGACCCTCCGCCTTTATGGCCTAACAATCAATTTTGAGTTAGGACCATTTCTTAAAGACTTATTTTATAGACTTTTACAGACCAACAAATTGGCACAATTTTTACTGTCTATCTGATAAGATGTCCATATTACAATTCTAGATTGGTGTAAGTAGGTATTACCTGACACCTGTAGTGCACTATATTGAGACAATGTAACTAGCACTGTACACAGTGTGTCAATAATACTTTCAGTCAGTTGCTGAGTTTGTATGTCTAGTAAAGATGCCATTTTTGAATATGGCTTTTTTTGCTACCAATCAGATTAAAGGCAAGCGGCTAAAGCTTTACCTGCAGCATCCATCTGGTTGCCTTAGTCACATGTTGATGAAATGTGCTACAGTGCACTGAAAATCTATCAACTTAGCCACTGTCACTGACTGCATGCTGCTAACAATATCCAAGAGGAAGGAAGACTGCAGAGAAGCAAGCCGCACAATGACTAAAATAGTAGCTATGCGGTACGAACACCGGTCGAGGATGAAATTGAACCGGAGACTGCACAGCGGGAGAGCCACATTCCAGTACAACTGGCCATCGCTGCCTTTTCGGGGGCTCTCCGCACTCTGCATTTAGCAGTTACAGCCCATGGGGAACATGTACAAAGAATACATAGTTTGTATCCCATGACTATTATTATGGAAAAGTAGGAACAGCTGCAGCACCTGCTGTTTTCTTATTTTTCATGTAGTTACAGCGAAGCTTCAGTTAACTCTTCCAAAAGTAGCTCGATAAATAGAAACTGTGTCAATAATGTGTAATATTGCCTGTGGTTCTTATTTCTGCTTAGCCATATGTGGTTGGAACACCTTTTCCTGGGGTGGTAAGCAGAAATGTGCAAGAAATTATCCTGTTTGGGTGACAAATGGGAGCTTGGCATGAATTAACCTGGTGCTTTTGGGCACATCAGAAGTAATGGGTGCCAATTATTGTCAAAATGTAATTGTTCCCATTGGTGTTCATTACACTGGGGACCCAACCAAAAAATACCATAGCCCGCTTTAGTGCATTTAAACAGCCAGTTGCATTGTAGACTGAATGTAAAGAGATGGCATGTGCCTACATCTGAGCCAGATGGTCAGCTGATGAAAGGAAATAAATTGCACTGTTTGAATAAACCTCAGGCAATGGGCTACAATAAACTGTTCACTAAATAAGGTATCCCAACATTAGTAAAAGAATCACAAGCTAGTTAGAAAATTACGTAAGTTTTAGATGCAGCTGAATAAAAAAAAAAAAAAAAATCATGTGCTCTAAAGCCCCTTACACACAGGGGAGATATATTGCTCAGCCATATATTTCTAGCAATATATTGAGCTGAACCATATATTGCTCAGTTTCTCCTTTTCATCAGCGTACAAAGATGATCGCTGATGAAAGGGAAACTCTGCTGGCGGTGCAGCAGAGGTAATCAGCTGGTCGCAGGAGCTTAGCGATTAGAATGGGGCTGAAAAACGGGAGCGCGCACCCGGCAATTTATCGCCGGGGCACACTCCCATCACTGGCAATATGGTCGCCTGCGCCCATATTTCCAGCGATTTCAGCCCCTATCGCCCCCGTGTGTACACAGCTTTAGATACTCTTCAAGTAGGGTTTAGGAATTGGTCCATTTATTTGGGTAGCCGAAAAAATGGCCTTTCCCTAGTCTATGGTGTCTGCTTTCTGCACGTTTTCCACTGATGTAGTTTCCCTTTCGTAAAAAGTAGTAACTGCATCAGTCAGTTGGAAATTTGGCACTTTAATTGAATAGGCCAAATGTAAATTGCGCCCCCCCCCCCCCCCCCCCCGGAGAATACTTTGTATGGCAAACTGATTTTATTCCTTAATCTTGATATGCGTGAGAATAACACCTGTGCTTCGGAAAATCATATTAAAACACATTGGCTATCTTTATAGTCTTTGAATACATGATCATCATAGGATGTCTAACTTCATGTGATACTTTTCATATAAATGTACTTTTATCTTACTATGGTATATTCGAAAAATGCACATTGGTTGCACATACCTTTTTTGTTCCTTTTTATAGAGTGTTTTAAATCTTGGGTATAAACTTAGCTTACCTCGGGGGTGGCCAAACCTGTCCTCAAGATCTACTATCTGTTCATGTTTGTTGGGCCACCTGTGGATCTATGGTAGGAATTAATTTATTTATTAAGTTTCTTATATAGCGCATGCATATTCTGAAGCGCTATACAGAGAATATTTTAACATTCACATCGGTCCCTGCCCCAGTGGAGCTTACAATCTATATTCCCTACCACATGTACACGCACAAAAACATTCTAGGGTTAACTTTGGTGGGAGCCAATTAGCCTACCAGTATATTTTTGGGTTGTGGGAGGAAACCGGAGAACCTGGAGGAAACCCATGCAAGTACGGGGAGAATATACAAACTCTGCAGTTAGAGCCATAGTGGGAATCAAACCCATGACCTCAGCGCAGCATGTTTCAAAATGTGACAATTAGTAATGACTACAGCTGTGCACCAGTTGGGTGATTTGGAAAACGTGGACTGTTGGTAGATCTCGAGGACTGGTTCGGCCACCCCTGGCTTTCCTGTTTTAAAGTGTAAAAGCCTTTATTCTGGTTTGGTCTCCATGCTGCTAACTCAGACATTATTATTTGCTCTTGGCTTCCAGTAATCCGAGCCATGTTGGACATACAGATGTGTCCTCACATAACTCTCCTATTGGCCCTTTATAGAATGTCTCAGATGCTGCTTTTAATTTAGTGTCTTATCTGTATTAAAGATGCAAACAGTCTATTGGCAGTGTACAATGCATTTGGATTAATCTTTTTGCCACAGAAATTTTTGTTAAATTGTAGATTAAGAAAAATAATACATGGCATTACCAGTGTTGGTCCGAAACACCTGACACTGCTTAGCTGCTAAGTTTTGCTGCGGTACAGGGGATTGTTAATAATTATTTTCACAAGGGATTCACAGCACCCAGTCTGAGTCCACTACTGGCTATTCATTTTAATACTCCTCCATATTTGTGATCCCCCCCCCCCCCAAGGAAAGACTAATGTAATTAATGGATTCTGCACATATATGGTTTAAACTGCTATTGTAAGGGATGTCTGCACTCATTCATATCATATCAGCATATAGTTGTCATTAAATACTCGACAATTATAACTTGCTAGATAATGGGATTTACAACCGCACAGTGTATTATCTACAGAACGTTTTGAAACTCCCGCTCAGTCATGTGGTTGCGTGCACCGACGTCTGGTGCTCAGCCGGAACAGTTTTGTCAACACAAACAGAGCTGGGGCACTCTTCTGTAAATTTTGTTTATATTGGTTAGTACGACCAATGTGTTATGAAAAATACCTCCCAGGAAGGAGGTATCGATTGAAAGATGATCTACCACAGTCTCTTTGAGAAAGGCAGGCTTTAGTTAACAACAAATCGTCCAGCAAGAAAAGATTTCCCTTGGTGGGGTGCAATGGACCCTGAAGAGACATCCCGAAACCAACAGTGTGAGTGATTGCCCGTGAACTGGACAGTCTCGTAACCACACAAGAGGACAAATACATTAGCATTGGTAGTAGGTGGAAGAGGTTCAAAACTGCCTCACAGATCCCCGCTGCTCTCATGACAAAACAAGAGACTAGTGTGTCGGTCACTACTGTCAAACGCGGCCTCAGAGTTAAAGGGGTATGTAACAGCCTGTAAACCATTGCTTTGGCCCATTAACAGGAAGAAGGTTACTCTTGGCTAAAGCACACAATGACTGGTCATCTGAGCAATGGAATAAGGTACTTTTCACAGATGAATCGAAGTTTGGGTCAAAGAGGTGCAAGTCCATCACGTACCAGGCGAGTGCATGCTCCCAGCATGCATTGAGCCTCCAGTGAAGCATGGAGGAAGTTCTATCATGGTCTGGGGCTGTTTCGGAAATGGAACCTTTGGTGAAAATAGAAGAAATCATGGACTCTAAGCACCATTGCAGCATCTTACAGCATCACGCCATAACCTTTGGACTCAACATAATTTTTGCACAGATGTGAGTTACTCACATCTGTGCAAAAATTATGTAGAGTCCAAATAACTCCAAAATATGCTGAAAAACATGATTTGGACACCCCTGAGTCCAGATTGTAACCCAATTGAACTCTTGTGGGATCACCTTGACCGATACGTTTGAAAAGGGCGAATTATGAGTAAAAAATTTTGTTAGACATACTGCAAGAGAAGTGGACGGCAGTAGTTGCTGAGACTTTGGCAAAATTGGTAGCTAGAATGCCCCGTGTGTGCGATGCAAAGGGTTGGTTCTTTAATGTATGCAAAATTTTAAGTAAATCATCTTTCCAATTGTTTGACCACCCTGTCAATGAATTCAAATGTGATTACTCTACTTCAGTAAATGTGAATTTATCACAAAATAACTTTAATTGAGTCTCTTATTAAAAAATTCCTGAGAATTTTCTAGGGTATGACTGTCAAACCCGGAAAATTCTTGGGATTGCCGCTGTCTCTGCTGCTTAGCGCCAGGCAGAGCCGCTGAGCTTGCCTGGCTCCAGCTGCTTGGCCACGCATCCTCCCTCCCGGCTGTGTATGACGTGACCTTGTCACGTCATGCTGAACACATGGTGGTGTGTTTTTTTTTTTTTTTTTTTTTAAGGGAGTGCTCGCCCTAAAAAACTCGTCCAGTGGGGAGCGCTACCTAAAAAATAAAGACCCACCACTATCTTAGCAAATGACAAGGCACTTTATATAGGAAGCTCCAATAGAGTTACTTGTTGATTATGGTGTGGTGTTTTGGGAGGTACAGGTTAGTAGTCACCTGTCTGTCTTTGCTAATATGTCATTTGTTACTGCTTTTTATATAATAATATGATTATTATTATGTAGGTTTGTCACTTCATGGAAATATTGTTGCCTGAGACAATTCGCTTTATTCTGTTAGGACTGCAGTTATTTGTACCTAATCTTTAAAGCTTTAATAATAAATAAAATGTAAAAATGCATGCTGATGAATACACTTTTGAAGGAGTTCTTTTGTGGGGTTGGTATACTGACCAACTCATGGATCTGGGCATTGGTAAGCAGGGTTTTGGGGGCTGCACCTGGGTGTCAAAAAATGCTAGCTCCTGCTCATTGACAGGAGCCGAGTGCTTCACTGTAACATTATATGCAGCATCTGGCTTCTGTCACTTTGTAGGATAAAAGTAGTCTCTGGGGGCAGCCTGTAACTCCTGGCAGATTTGGAATGTGAGTCCATGCCTCATTCTGTGAAGCCCTACCCCATTTTCAGATAGATCGCTCATGACCGCACTGTTATTGCTGCCCCTACTTGGTAAGTGCACGTGCCTGTGAATGACTGTTGTATATGCGTTTACTCTATTTCTGTTATGGGAAGTATCTCGCGTGCGCAGCCAGCAGACCACACAAGTGAGTAGTAAGTGCTAGAGAAAGTCTCCTTTTCAAATAAGAATGTGAAAATGTAGCTCAAACTGCACTGGGCTTATGCCATCCATAGATAGCGGATATAAGCCCGTCAAGGTAATTTGCTATTGAAGTACAGTAATAGCACATTAAATGCAAAGCAAGGAATAGATCTTTCCCATCATGGTGAAAAAGTACAACTGTTTTGGGACTGAACTTATTTAGCCGCAAAAAGCATTTTTTTGCAGAACCCCCCCCCCCCTGTCAAAACATGCCTATTCAATTGTATGTGGGGGAAAAAAAACAATGTACAGTAATTTCACAGCAAATTTAATTTCACCACCCCTGAGCAGGTGATAAACTTAGAGAATCCCTATTTTAACACTTTGTGGTCCAACATTGAGCTGAGATCGACACTGTAAAGGGGGCGATCGCCCGTCCTAGGGACCCACGCTCTCCTTCCTGCATGTCCGGACTAGTGTGTGCACTGAGCACAGGGGCCACTGTGTGCTTCACGCCGAGGGGAATGCAGGTGCCTGGTGCCGCCTGTCTGAAAGTTGGATCCCACCTCTGAGAGAGCAGGGGTGTGGACAGGGCGGAGGGTAGCCGATGTAGGCAAGGGGGTGGAGGGCCGTACGAGGGGTGAAGGACAAATTATTGTACTCTGTGCACTTATTGTTGCAGGGTATAAGCGCCTGCCCCACCCGACCTGTCACTGACATCATGGTTGATACCTGCAGCTGTCAGCTCCGTTCCTCCCTGTTCCTGGGGATCAGTCCCAGTATGGCTGCTGCCTGTGGTTCAGTGGCTGAGTGCTGTGCAGCGGAGCTGGGATCCATTCTGCATGTGAAATTCAATCGTCTGTTTTCGAAAAAATTCAATTGGACCAGACTGTTTGAATTACCAAAATGAAAGTGGTTGCTAATACCACTTTCACATCGCAAACCCAGGTCCAACCTGGGATTTACAACCTGGGTCGGACCCTTTTTAATTGCACTTTTTTCTCGGGTTATTACCGGTTTGGCATCTTTTCAGTCATTCCAGGTTAGCCATTAAAACCCCATGTATGGACTATTTTTTTTGTCTCAGAAAGATAAGTCAGAAGGGGACAAAAGGAGAGGGTAGGACAAGCTTGCAGCAATCATGGCTGACAAAGCACAAGGCTGGAGTCCTGACTTCATGCTTGCTTCTACTTCAGCCAGTGAGAGCTATTTGATGAGGAGGTTACACTATTGGGCAGATGGGGCTTTTACCCAACAACAGTATCTACGCATTAAGCAGATGTAAACAAAATATTTGACAGTTCCTGTCAGCTGCCTGGCAATCTCTGCCTGACCCCTTATACTCAGCAACTACTTCAGCTCTTCAGGACTCCAATTTTCCATGGCTGTGTGTGCAGGAAGTAAGCAAAATCCTCTCTGTACTCTCCTGTGCACTCTGCTGTCCAGTCACAGGCTGCTGATGTCGTCAGACACGCAATGAGCAGCCAATAAGCAGTTTACAATGAACCACAGGTGGAATAACCCGGGTTGGGCCATTTAACCCAGATCCAACCCATGTATAACACTGCTTGTATCCCTGGTTGAAATGCCAGGTTGCTCAATAGTGGGGGTATGAACAAGTCGGGAGGATGCGTACCGCGTCCCCTCTCGCGGGGTTCTCTACGCTCCGGGGTGGCATGGATAGTGGGGGTTTTTAAATCTGTCTTTTTTTTTTTTTTTTAGATGAGAAATAATGGAAATTGGGGTACAAAACATGGGACCGGTATATTGGGGATGAGTATTTTAAGGCTGGCAGAGTAAGGGTTTATACTAATATATACTTATTCCCCTTTTTATGTACCCCCACAGCATCTATTTTCTTTAGATACTAGCCTTCTATAATTTTATTACAAAAACCGTCACAAGTTTATAGTGAGCTTACATAGGGGTGGCATGAGAAAGCGGTGAACACATAAAAATATATAGAATTATAAATATATATTTTTTTAATAAGCAGCACAAAGCATACCAGGAGCCAAGAATCCATGCCTGGCATGAGAGGATCTTAAGGGACTTTTTTTTTTTTTTTTCAATTTTGATTCTGTGTTTCAAAGCAAGTACAAGTAATTATTGAAATACTTATTTCTGCACAGATGTTTCCATTCAGCAATGCACATTATCCACCTGTGCCAATTAATGGAGGAAATGTAAGCATGCATCTAGGATTATTAAGAATTACATTTGACACCTAATTGGTATTTCACAAAATAGAATAAGTGGCGTTATGGGAATATGCCTTCGTATTCTATATTTCACTGGATACTACCTCGGTTGTGATGAAAACATACATTTTTTTTTTTACTTGGCAATTTTACAGATAATCCACATTAACAAAGCTGCAGTTAACGTTAATGCTGAACGTGTGGGGAAATTAAATGAAATGCCGTGTGCTGCCGCACACTTACACCTAAAGATTCTCACCAGTTATCTGAGGGCATCCGGTGCAATGGGTGTCTGCTGGCAGACTTCACCGCTAACACCGCAGTGTGCACCACTAACACTGCAGTGTGCACTTGAGCGGTTTACAGCAGGATCGACAAGTGCGGCGATCGACTAGGTTTCAGGCATGATCCTGAGGAAGCCTAATTCGATGAGAAACTAGTCGGTCACCGCGCACATCAATCTTTGTTTGTTGCACTGTGTTTACTGGATCATGCACTGTGCCCCAAGGTAATACCATGATATGTTGAGGTTGTTTGGGACCAATTCTCAATACCCTCTCATATAATGGAGGAATGCTGGACCCATTTTTTGTGGGGGTCTTCAATTACAGGTTTATCTGGGTTGGCAAGCGGGCAGGAGGTGGCCATTCTGAGTTTGGTCGTAGTGGTGATCCAGTGTTGAGTCTTCAGGCACAGCTGAGATTCTGATAGTAGATGTCTTTCCTTCAAATGCCTCCTAGTATTTGAATGCAAGGTGTGGCTATTAAATGAGACTGATGCCATAGTTTAACTATATTAAAAACAATTGGCTATTGTGTACGCATTAAGCTTTGGTGCCACTCAAATGCACAACGTACATTCTGCCCGCTAAGCATTTTTATATTTGCATAAGGAAAGGGGTCAATTTTCACAAACTTCATGTTAGAAGAAATTTCAATGCCAGCAGCCATTTCATAATTTAAGCTCACACCCCAATCCTCCCCTAGCTCCCTGTTGTTCCTCCAGTCTGAGCACCTTATTTCCACAAATTTCTGGAGGCTGCAGGCGGGAATTTGTCCACATGGCTGCATGTACTCCTAATTGAATTGTTTCATTTGGTGCCTTTTGGTGGCAGCCGGCGTGAACACCAGATGAGTCCACCCTAATGCAGGGATGGGGAACCTTCGGCTCTCCAGCTGTTGTTGAACTTCACATCCCAGCATGCCCTGCTACAGTTTTGCTATTTGGCCATACTAAAACTATTGCAGTGCATACTGGGATATGTAATTCAACAACAGCTGGAGGGCCGAAGGTTCCCCATCCCTGCCCAAATGAGTGAAGCTCTCTATGGAGGTGAAGGTTCTTGGCTTCAACATTCTCTAACACATTATATAAAAGAGATGCCTACAAAGTAAATCTTTCAGTTGTAATCCTATCAAATAGAAACACCCAATCCGATAAAGGCCTGTGGACATCATAGATGAAACAAAACAATAGAAAGGTATGGGGTGCTGGTACCAAATTTAAAGTCTTAAGGAGCCCATAGACGCTCCGTTTTTGCCGGCTCCGTTCTGTACTATGCGATGCGCGCTCCCGCGCATCACATAGTACAGTACAAAAAGTATGTGCTGCACATACTTTTTGTACTAGGTACACATCGGATCGGATCGCAGTGCATGCACAAGGGATGCGATCTGATACGATGTGTACTTTAAAAGTACAGAACGGACCGCAAAAACGGACCGTGTATGGGGGGCATTAGTGCTTATAAAGCACAGGACACAATATATTCACGTCATTTTAAGGTTACGGCAGATCACAGCTTGCATTTACTATATCCAGCATTAAAGAACTGATTATCTGTGAAAAAATCAGAAACCAGAAAGCTTCCCAAGCAAAGTTGAACAAATTGCACATTTATTCCCACCCAATTTAGTGCATCCAATCTCATAGGTTGCTGTACAAATCTTCAAACTAAAGGCCCGCACACACTAGAAAGATTTTTTTTGTCCGCTTTCCAACCGATTGTCTGATATATCGACCGATTGTATCGATAATCACCAATACTCGACCGATTATCGCTAAAAACCGCCCGATATATTGGTCGGACAATCGGCCAAAAAATCGTTCTAGTGTGTGGGGGCCTCTAAGTTGGCATAAACCTCATTTGCCAGTCTTCATCATAAAATTCTGGTGCTGAATGCTCATGCGTTCCCAGCACATGCTCCACTTGTAGTAGACCAACCACCAGTGGGCTGGTAAAGCTCTGCCACTCTGACAAGTGCCGTAGAATACAGCACAGTTAATGATCATTGAGATTAGTGGCAGTGTGACATTGATGCACAGTGATTAACATATTAATTGTTATGGGAGCCAATAGGATCAGTGCTGCGTAATTCACCTTTCTAATATCTTCCACATAAATGTGTGGCTAAGATTTATTGAGTTCTGCACATGGGACATGGCTAAAGCTTTGAACTTTTTTTTTTTTTGTTCAGTCTTGGCCCTTCAAATGCTTTCCAGGGGCCACGCCTCCGGTTTAAATAAATTTTAGTAGACCTGGACTGTGGCTCCTCCTTATTGCTTTCTGGCTCAACTATAGGATCTCAAGACTTTTGTGCAGTATTGCATGATGGTCCCATCATACAAATCTGTAATTACTCAACAGATTCTGAGGTAGTTGCCTCTTGCTAAGGTACAGGAATGGGATAATTGGGCCGACACCACTAGGTCGACATACTGGAAGGTCGACACAAGCGTTAGGTCGACATGGGGTTTTTCACCTTTTTTTTTTTTTTTACCCGAATGTCGACATGGACACAGGATGAAGTGCACCGCGTCCCCTTGCTTGGCTCGCTGCACTCACCATGCTTCGGCCACTATTTTATTCTCCCACCACGCCCTAGTGGATGGTAGGGCATGAAGTACCGCCATGTTGACCTTTTGACTGTTGACCTAGACAATGTCGACCTAATGCTTGTGTCGACCTAACACTTGTCGACCTAGACCCATGTCGACCAAATGACTGTCAACCATCTGTAGGTCGACCAACCCACCGTATCCCAAGGTACAGTGGGTCAAATAAGTATTGAACAGTTTTTCTCAGTAAATATATTTGTAATGGTGCCATTGGAATGAAACTTTCACCAAATGTCAGCAACAACCCATACAATCCACATGTGCAAAGAAATCAAAAGCATAGATGTCTAAAAATTATGTGTAATGTGAAATGACACAGGGAGAAAGCGAAGTGGTGCAAAAAAGGCTTGGGGAGCCAATACACCAGCTGAAATCGATCTGTAATTAGAAAGTAAAGCTGGCCATACATCTATAGATGTATTGTCTGATCTGGCTGGTTGGAACAAAAACCTGGTAATGGATGAGAGTAAGGGGGAAATATTTACTAAAGGAAATTTGTAAAAAAAAAAAAAGGTGTATTTGTATCCAGAAATACACTTATTTTTGACATTTACTATCCCGAAAATATGGCAATTCGTATTGATGTGCTATCAATACGAATACGTATTGCCGTATTTTCGGGATAGTAAATGTCAAAAATAAGTGTATTTCTGGATACAAATACACCTATTTTTTTTACAAATTTCCTTTAGTAAATTTCCCCCTAAATGACAGTTGACCATTTGCTTTGAAATGCTGGAAAACTGCCAAAAACTGTTACCAGGTTTTTGTTCCAACAAGCCCAACCTGGCAATCGATCTGTAGATGTATGGCCACCTTAATCCTGCCCCTTGTCAGTGCAAATTAATAGAAGATGGTTCAGTCTTAATGCATGGCCTGCAAAAACGTGTCATTTACTAAGATGTCCCATAAGAAACCTCTCATGATTGGTAAAAGCAAAGAGCTATCAAGACCTTTTGCTCCCTTATTGTTTGGTGGTATGCTGAGAAGTCTGAAGTCTTTTAACCAAAACACACTTTGTCCTGTGAGGCTGCCTCTTCACCCTCATTGGATGTACTGTTACAACTTTTTATCTGTGCTTTAATTTAATTATTTTGAGCTAAAGGGGGCTAATCAGTTAATTGATGGCACAAACCACTGCAGTGTGGGAAAAGCCATTCAATTAGATTTTTCCTGCAACAAAAAAATGGGACTAGTGCGTAAACCCACTGATACTGCAGAATAAATTAGTTTTTCTTTCCCAGTGTGAACTGATTTTCTTGGATTTTTTTTTTTGCAGACTTTCTGCGAGGTTTAGTCAGAGTTTGAATAACCCCAAAAGTCTGTTATAGTAAAGAATCTGTCAGGCAATGTTTTTGTTCTATCTCAGGATCTTGCTAGGGCAACTTCCAAAATAGTAATTTCATATCCTTATATAAGGTGCTGCGAACCACTTGTGGGTGAGGGGTGCAGTGACTCCTGGCTATACAGTGTTTTATATATTGTGTTTTTTTATTTCTGAACTTTTGGCTTTGCAGATGATGCTGTAATGTGACAGAAAAGGAAAAAAAAAATACCACACATTAAAGCTGTTTGTTGATATTTTTATTTGGAACAAATGGGTATGTCCTGCAGCAGGAGGTGTAAACTATTTTAAATTAATGGACCAAGATTTCCATGTTTTATAGGCATTTGCACACTTTCATACATATATTCTGGTAACAGGAGGCAGTAGAGCAGTTGGATAAAAAAAAAAAAGTGGCTAAGCATGGATATACTTAGAATCCGGACTGTTGGGGTGCCTGGAGGACTGCGTTTGGGAATGTAGTATGCAATTTAGGGAATAGTTTGTGCAGGTAGCTCGCATTATGGGTTTGATTCCAACCAGGGCATTATTGTGAAAATAGTATTTAAAAACCGTAAAGCCTCGCACACACGGGTCGATTCTAGCCTATATCACTGGGGATATGGTCGCTAGGTGACCGTATCCCCATGTGTATGGGGCGACTGTTGCCGGGAGCGTGCTCCGCGACAAGCCATGGGGTGGTCGCTGGTTGGAGGAGCATGCTGCTGCGATAAGCTGTTTCTCCTGGCAGAGAGTCTCATTTTTTATAAGTGATCATCTCTGGTCGCTGATGAAAACTGGACACTGAGCGATTTGTATTGCTCCGTGTGTACGGAGCTCTAGTTTTAATACTATGTATACCTAATTGATCAATGATCTTTAGAATGGAAACTCACAAGCAGGGCCTACGTAAACCATCCCCACGTTTCCTTCAATGACCTCTAATCCCTCCTTTAAGTATCGCCTGCTGATGCCGGTATTTTAACCCTTTGAATACCAAAGTTGCTGTGAGCGAACCTCAAAATATCCGCTAAAAAGGCCAGTGTTGCTCAAAGCGACTGCTTTTAGTATAAATAAATACAAATAAAGCCAAGTCAATTAATTGAACTTTAGTTAAATATTGCACCCAGAAAAAGAACAGTCGCAGTGAGCAGATTTTTTTTTAGCAGATATTTTGAGGATCGCTCACAGCAATGTTAGCACTCAAAGGGTTAATATAACCCGTACTTGTACTATACTGTCTTGAACTGTAAGTCTGTTTTCTTACATATAGTTACATAGTAGGTGAGGCTGAATAAAGACTTGCGTCCATCTAGTTCATCCTATGTATATAATGGCTAATCCCTTGTTATGTAGTATGTTCTGATAATTTTTTCGTTTGTTTGTTTAACTGGGCTCTGCGGATTCCTTGTAGTACTATATAAAATGATAATAGAAAATTGCTGTCCATACTTTGTAAGTCTACCACGTGCAGTGATTACTGCTGACAGCCTTCTTGGCAAACTGTCCACAAAATACTGGACGAAACGGTATGTTATGCATTTCTGTCTTAACTACAGTGACCAACTGAGGCTTTATAAAGAAGACTTGGTCTAGAACGCACCCATTGCTCCACTTGGACTCTCAGCTGGTTTTACAGAATAATGCCACCAATGTACACGTCGGCATCAGATGTTCTAGTAATCACCAAACCCAAATGTGTCAATCTGATCTAAAATGATTTATACCTTTCACAAACACTTGTTTATTGCTCACCGTTTTAGTTGCGTTGGTGTCCAGTCCCTTGTTTACACAGTGTATAGCATAGGAAATAGGAAAGTATCATATTAAAACATTTTTTTCCAAACAAGCTGCTTGGCTTCAAAATAGAAAATTATACTTAAGCCGCTGAAATCAGAATTTTAAAAAATAGTCTGTACTTCAGGCCTAATTCAGACCTGATAGCTCTTCTGCAAATTTACAGATGACTGAGTAGTTAGCCACAACCCAGACAGAAAAAAACCTGCCCTGTGCAAATCTGCAAGTGAATAGTGAAAATTCGTTATCCGGACGCAAATCCCCAACCATTGAATTATTTTTTCCAGTGTTTTGCAAATGTAAGTCTAAACCTTCCACAACTCTGCAACAGACAGGCTGGTTGTGACCAATTGCTGACCTCACACACCCTCCCTTAAAACACATTGGCACTCTTATGTTTCTTTGGACACTCCCAGAAAATGTCAGGTGTCCACCCCCAAATGCTGACTTCTTGTCAGTGAAGTTATGAGGGGATTGCGATAAGATCCTTTGCTATTTTTGTCTCTCTTAAGTACGCATGTGCAGTTATTTGATAATTAAAAGGATTGCAAATTTGCACATCATCGATAAAACTGTTCATTAAAATATTATGGTTTCTAGTCTCTGCTTGTGAATCTGCGCTATGTATATTAAAAGTAGATGATTCGTCTCTAGATGGTTTTCTTACAGTAGATCATTATTCTAGTATTAATCGGTGACTCTCTGGAGTAAATGCAGATATTGCTGGACAAGAGTGCACGATGGTTGATGTTGGTATAGCACGTGTTGCAACGTGAACCCAGAGATGTTAATTATAAATATTGGTAGCTCAAAGCAATGATATACTACAGTGAAGGGTAATTTTATTAATCCAGATAAAGTGTTTTTCTGCTTTCTGGCAGGGTCATCTTAAGAGATGTCATTTTTGGTGCCATAATAAATAAGTGGTGTGTAGTGCAGTTTGAAGAAACATTGCATATTTAGTCTAAAGGGACATACACACATTGAGATGTATGCTAAGAGTTTTTGATAAGCTATATAGGGTAGGCGATTTCATGGAGTCTAGATCACCCATTGAGAGCCCACACGCATGCAGAGATGTGTGCTAAGCAATTTTGCTTAAGCAAAAACAAATAAGTCAGGGTAGTGGTTCAGGATGACTAATTAGATTGCTATCGCGCATTCTGTACACACAGACCAGTTTGACTAGATTTTGACTGCATGCACTGACTTAACTAGCAGGCGACATCGCCATTGCACAGGGGCATACACACGGAGCAATGGATTGCTAAAAGTGTGGCAGGGCATGCTGGGATGTGCAGTTCCACTGGAGGGCCATGAGTTTGACACCACTGTTCTAATCGATCGGGTAAGGTCACTTAGAAAGGAGCACAAAATTGCTCTGTCTATATGCCTATACTGTACTTTGACTGAATTTTTACCAAAGCAATCCTCAGTGTCTGATGTTCCTGGTTATTCCTTGTTTGTGGTGTAGCCATGAATACAATGCTATTTTCACCTTTGCATTTGCTTCCTGATTTGAATTTCTCTTATACTCCTTTCACACTGCAGCTATAACCTGGTAATTTGCTGATTTTTAGCCATTTCAAAAGTGTTATAGCTGCAGTGTGAAGGCACCAGTTTTAAATCCCAGTTCAAGAAAACCGGTAATTCAAAACTAGTAAAAAGAAGGATCCTACACGTTTCAGACCCGTTATTTGTGCAGAGTGAACAGGTCTAAACAGGTATATTGGATCCCACACCAGGTCCCCCCCCCCCCCTCCCCCAGTAGCGCTACTAGCTCCCATCTGCCGCAGGGACCCCACCGCTGACTTCCCATTTGCCCAACGGACGAGTGGGCCCACTGCATGCACCCCACTGCCCAGACACCCACGTGCTGGCAAGTACCAGGGGAGGGAGCGGGGGTACGCGCTGGCAAGTACAAGGGGAGGGGGGAAAACTGGTTCAATGTGAAAGGTACAAAAACTTTAATTAGCCAGTAATATACCGTTTACAACACTCAAGGTGAAACGGGTTTAACTTGCTCTGACCCATTTTAACATCCAAAAAAATGGGTCAAAGCAGGTTTTGATGTGTGAAAGCAGTATTATTTGGATATTTCTCAAATCCTGGATTCAATAATTGATCATAGCCTCTCTATATAGATATATATAGATATAGATATAGATATAGATATATAGATATATAGATATATAGATATATAGATATATAGATATATAGATATATAGATATATATATATAGATATATTCTAGCCATAGCTGCAACACACAAATATATAATTTTTGTATTTGATTTTTAAAGTTCTCTACCTTTTGTAATACTAATTTTGAGTAGCAGTTGCGTATTTTTTGGTAAGGTTATTCACTTTACTACCTATTGTCTATTTATGCTCCTGCCTATATGATGGCATGGGTAAAAGGACAAATTTGGTAGTAACAACTTTTAGTTTTTTTAAACAGAAATTCTGGTTCCACAGTAAGTGATATGGTAAACTGAATTCCACCCTTGGTGTTTAGAACAGAATCATCCCCTTGGAACAAAATTTGCTCTTAGCCTCTGTGGCAAAAACGTTGTACTAGTTCGAATTGGCACTTTAATTATTTTACCGTAATTTTGATTAATAGAGACTAAGACCATTCTATTGTAATAGTCTCCCACGGATATTGGGCACCCATGCAGAGCAATAATGAAATTGCTCTGTTTTGCATCCATTTATTTAAATGCCCTTTGGGCGGTACCACAAACGGATGAATTGCCCACTAAAAATGTTACTGTAGGACCATTGTTACAGTTTCAGGAGTTAAGTTGTTGCTACCAAATTTGTCCATTTAGCCAAGAAATTCTATCCCTACCATTAACACGCATTATTTTTTTTACATTTACCTATATGTATTGTGGTTTTTTTTTTTATGGTATTTCCTTCTTTGGAAGAATACCTGACTAGAGAGCATTGAAACTTAATTTTACTGAAAAGTTTTGGGATCACCTCTTTAATAAACTGCACAGACCCAGTGAAGTCCCCGTTAGTTATCCTTATACACATTTGCTATTATAACCACTTGATTTCCAAAGGGGATTGTGTTGTCATTAGTGAACTAGGGTTTATCAGTAGAGCAGTAGTTCCACAGTGATAATGGCTGATGATCCTAAAATATGTGCAGTTTGTCAAGCACCATATATGGGTGACTGGTCAGTACAATTTACTGTAGTCTTTTATTTACTCAAGGAATCTTTTTATTTTTTTTTGGCCTGGATGTGCCAAATCAAGAAACTATAGGGAACAATGATTCAGGAAGACTTTGGAACAATTGCTATAGATAAGCAGTTCCCAACCCTTTTTTTATATCCCATACCGCTTGATTAGGATTTTAATTTAGGAGTACCCCCTCCTCTCAAATTGAAATATCCACAATACTTACCAGTGGAGTGGAAGTGAGTGGTATGCAAGTCCGTATCTTGATGAGTAGTGTGCCATCAGGAATCGTTTCCCTCTGTGTATGGCTTCTAGCTGTGGACTTTCTCCGGGGTTTCCGCTAACGCCTGCAGGATTAATGCCGCTGCTTCCTTCACCCGTGTCAGCACAGTTGATTGCTGATGCCCGAGGGCAGTGAGGGTAGCTCCCAGTGGATTGCTGGTCGGGCAAAAGCAAGAGGAGGCGCTGATACTGCAGACGGAACCAGAAATGATGCACCATGATTAGTCCCCATGGCAATGAGACATCTGCCACCATGAGACTTCATCTTCCGCCATTACCAATATTATTTTCAAGTACCCCAGATTAGGAACCCCTGCTATAGAGCATAACAAGCTTGTCTATGTGCTGTTTTGCCTTTCCGTTTTCTTGAGTTTGCATGCAGCAGCTTCCTTTATCTTTAAATATGGAGACGTTTGACTTTGCCATGTGGCCTTTTAATAGAATATCTTATAGTGAGAAATTCACCTGAGGACAGGAAATGGAAATAACTAATCCAGGTTTGCAGGTTGCTTGACTAGTTTGAATAAACAAGTGATAGAATGATTAAGTTTATTTGCTTTTTGCATCAGAATTCTGGTTATAAAATTAGTTGGATTCTCAATAGAATCTTCATTTTCCACATCTCCAAAAGGTCTAGAGAAGACTGCTCTTCAACTACACATGCCAGCATGCCTGGCCAATGGTTTAGCACAGTGGTTCACAAACTGTGTGCCTAGGCTCCCTGGGGTGCCTTGGGACACTTGCAGGGGTGCCTCGGGTTGGTCGTCCAGGACCAATTCAAATTATTTATGATCCATTATTTCTAGACAAAACCAGTGCTGGTGGCTGCCAATCATAAAATGTGTACAACCAGAACCAAATCCTGCCCTTTACCACATAACTGACCCTAAGTAAGTAAATATAAACACAATCTACTTCATTTGATATATATTTTTGGGGCCATGGGGTGCCTTGGAAAAATTCTGATACTCTAGGGTGCCGTGATTAGAAAAAAGATTGGGAAACCCTGGTTTAGCATGTTCTAATGCCAAATCTGTGGCAGTGCATGCTGTGATGTGTAGTTCCACTGTAGCAGGATGGCTGTATGTTGAATACCCCAGGTCAATTTGAAACCTTTTACTTAGAACAATCTGCACACCAGCAATATAGTGGCAGATGGGATGTGTTGCCAACAAAATGCATTTTATCCGTAAGGCATAATACAGAGTGTGATTTCTGCCGGCTTCCGTAAGATTTGTCGTCGCCCGTTATCCCGGCTGCCGTTATGGTAACGAGGCAGCGCAAAAAAAACCCTTGCGGGCTTGCTGCGTTTGCCACGCTGGTGGCTCGCTGCGCTCACCATTGGTTTTAATCTCAGTCTATGGTGGTTGTGGACCACCACTTGGGAGAATAGCCCCTGTTGGTTGGCATTGCAACTGTCGGACAGTTGAACAGTCAGGATTTTTGTGTTGGCATTGTGACCATCTTTCACATGTTGCTTCAAATCGCTAGCATTCTCCCTCTCTACAAAACTTTTAATTGGGCTCACTACTTCCCCAAACCCAGCCAATTCTCATCTTTACCCACTTACATGCTCACCTTGTGCCCTACTTTCAATTGGGTGTGGTATAGGGTTCCGGCAGTCGGGATCCCGACTGCCCGGACTCAGACAGCATGGCGATCGCAACAAAGCCCCTTGCGGGCTCACTGCGCTTGCCACGCTGCAGGCACGGTGGCTCGCTTTGCTCGCAACCTATTCTAATCTCCCTCCTATGGGGGTCGTGGACCCCCACGACGTAGAATAGCCGGTGGCTGTTGGGAACCTGTCAGTGTTTTAACAGTCGGGTTCCCGATGTTAGGTAAATGACTGTCAGGACCCTGTTCGGCACCCCTTTCTTTTACCTAAACTAATTCTATACTTCCTTCAATGGCATCCAATCCCAGTTTTAGGCGACCCTAATACTTATTTTAGTATATTTTGATTCAGAAATGTTTATGTACCCTGTACTTGTCATGAACCATGAAGGTGCAATACACAGTGCGAATTTAAGACCCTTTGATATTGTGGGACTGCCTCTGTATACAGAACAGAACTTGTGTTGAATAAAACAGCTGTGGCTGCTACATTGTAGCACTATGTGTACAGGTTCAGTTGTACAGATATACAAGTGTGAACTAGAGCAGCACTGCCGGTGACTGCGGAAAAAATGTATCAGGACACATCTGTATATTTGATATGCCTTTATGTATATTGCCATATTCAGACATCAGTCATGTTTTTGGTGCAAAACATTTTCCAGTGTACTAACCCAGTCTGACCCTGAGTACCTTGTTTCAGTAACATTCAAATGGGAGTTTAAGAACATTTTATAGCTTGATTGCACATGGTCAGGAAGTGTTCAGCACTGTTGGTTGTTCCTGAGGACTGCTGTTAGAAAGCACTGACCTAATCAGCCAGTGTTTTGTTGATGGCAAACAGTGTGTGATTTTATTTATTTTTAAATTGTTAAAGCTTCTCTTTTTACTATTCAGAGAGTTGAACATGTTAATGGTGTGTGCTAAGTTTTTTTTTTTTTTTTGCCCTTTTCGCTCATTCTGACTTGTTTGAGTGTACCTACACTGTCACGAGATATAGAGAAGACTTATTTTTATTTTAACCTTCTCAGGTCTATCGTCTAGTCAGGCTAAACAGCCCTAGTGCTAGTTGCACAGTGGTTAGCCACTTTAAAATAAGAACATTAACATTGTTCAACATTCAATGTAAACCATTTCTGGAAAAAAAAATTACAATGAATTTAAACCACACAGTAAAAAAAAAAAAAAAAAGATAAAAAATTGGGCTGCGAAGAATCCTCTGCCTCCTTGTTCAAAACCTCCTGACTACCATCAGTTTCCAAGGTCTTGTCTTCCTACATCAAAAGCATGATGGAATATGACCTAAAATATAGTGTCCATCCTCTTCCATCGACAGTCTCTTCTGTTCCTACTCTTACATGTCCTATAAAGCTGGGTACACACCTATAGATTTATCTATCCAGTCTGTCTGGTGTGAACAAAAACCTGGTAATGAGTGAAAGCATATGACAAACATGTGCTCCAAAACACAACAAAATTGCCAAAATAAATTTATTTGAACAAATCTGGTAGATTAAATGGATATAACCAATTTGTCAAAACAACATTGTCTGTTTTCCAGTGTTTGGGATCGCATGGTTGATTGTCATGTTGTCCAATACATTACCAGATTTTTATTCCCACAGACAGATTGGACAGCTTTAGGTGTGTACCCAGCTTTAGTCCTATACACTCACAAATCTGTCTCTCCCTGTCACCTGTGCTCTTCCAGCCTTAGCTTAAATTAGTTCTCCAAGCACACCGATTACAGTACTATTAGGTTATCTTATTTCTGTACCTTTTTATACTTGGCAAACTACGTTGCTCTTTTTGGATTTCGGGATCATTCATATATGCAGATTTCTCCCATCTCTGTTGGGCAACATTCCAAATGGTCTTTTTGCAATTTCAAAGTCACCTGCCTGGCATCGCTATGTTGTGAGCTCAAATATACCCCCTGGCTCACTGCTTTACAGATGTGTCCTTTCCTGTAGTTGTGCCAAACAGGCCATTTGGCACAGCTGTGAGACTCTGCTAGTGTGCTTCCTTTTATTTTTTTATCCGATGTTTGGTTTTAGTTGCAGTTAATTTTGTCTAGGACGCACCAGGAGTTACCTTCTATAACAAGTTTTTTTCCCACTTGCATTGAAACTTTCCATGGGAACTCAGACAAGTTATACATTTCCCAAGTTACCCTCCCTAGCCTAGGATATTCTACTGGATTACTGCCAAATACCTCCATTCACATCACTTGGTTGTGTTCTTTCTGTGTTTTAACCAATCCCATATTCTAATCGCTGTGACTAGGTAATATTGCCCACTAAGACATTCTTACCCTTGTTGTCTGGCTGCAATGTGGGCAAGGTAGTCTTACCGCTTTCTGTCAGCACCCACTTTCTATTACTGTTTTTCCAATTAAGTGCTATGCTTGTTCTATATGAATAACTGTTGATAAACAAGTCTGGATGATTTGCAGTGAACCACATCGATCAACTATGAGCATCGGTTTATTGATATGCTGTCCGTACATAGTATTGTTGTTTGTTGTAGAGAACTGTAATCATTAGCTCTTATTTTGTTTCTTTTGTTTTTCCAGGGACCAGTTTTTCTCCGCAAGAAAATTCACATAACCACAGTTCTCTTCATAGCTCAAATTCACATTCTTCTACTCCAAGCAAAACATCTGATTCTGTAAGCTATGCTTTGACCAGAGTGCATTTTTGTGACTCATGTGAATGTGTTTATGCAGTTGGCCTTCCTTTTATATATCATGATACTACCTGGTGGGGTAGCGGTTAGCATTGCTTCGTCACCCAGCATTAAGTTCAACTCTGACAAGGGAAATATGGAGTTTGTATGTTCTTTCCGTGCTTGCTTGACGTTCCGCCGCATTCTGCTTTTCCTCTGAGAGACCAAAACTTACTGGTATGTGACTTGGCTTCTGAATAAACTTACAGATGTGTTTGTTTATTACTGCATTTAGCCTGCAAACACCTATAGGATAAAGGCTGCTGCTGGGAATGCAAAAGTACTCTTTGAAAGTGTAAATTATAATTATATGGAACTGTATTATGGGATGCGGTCATTTGGTCTACAGCGTGATGGTAGACAGTCATTAGGTCGACACCATTAGGTCGACATGGAAAAGGTCGACATGGTTCTAGGTTTGACTGGTCATTCGTTCAACATTTTCTAGGTCGACAGTCAAAAGGCCGACATGGGGTTTTTCACTGTTTTTTTTAGCCGACATGTGCCGACAGGCGGTATTTCATGCCCTACCATCCACTAGGGTGCGGTGGGAGAATAAAACAGTGTGCCGAGCACAGCCCGATGCAGAGCGAGCGATGCAAGGGGATGCGGTGCACTTTAAACTGTCTGTCGACGGTGTTGACATTCAGGTAAAAAAAACAGTGAAAACCCCCGTGCCGACCTTTTGACTGTCGACCTAAAGTGTTGAACTAATGACCCTTCGACCTTTTCCTGTGTCGACCCCTATATTATACCATTTTTTTAATTTTTTTTTATTGTGATCACGAGAAATGCTTTTTACATGGAGTAATAGATTCTTCTGCGCATGGGTCATGTTCATTACAAAAATGGGCCGCTGATCACGGCTGCTGCAAGGAAGTCTTTTTCTCTTGGCAGCAGTATATATGTTAAAGGTCGGTAGTGTTCCTTCTAGGAACCAAATAAGGCAGGACGCTGAAGGGGCGGAACGGGCACGCCGACGGCACTACAGGGGGCGTGCCCGGTCCGCCGACATCACTAGAGGGGGCGGAACGGGCACGCCGACGTCACTAGAGGGGGCGTGAACGGGCCCGCCGACGTCACTAGAGGGGGCGTGAACGGGCCCGCCGACGTCACTAGAGGGGGCGTGAACGGGCCCGCCGACGTCACTAGAGGGGGCGTGAACGGGCCCGCCGACGTCACTAGAGGGGGCGTGAACGGGCCCGCCGACGTCACTAGAGGGGGCGTGAACGGGCCCGCCGACGTCACTAGAGGGGGCGTGCCGTAGCCATGACCGGGCAAGCCCCCCTTCAGCGATGCGACAGCTCGGGCACTCCGGCGGGACAGACTGCAGGCTGATTTATCTGGGCGCTGCTAGAGGGGCAGGGCGCATTTTGCCCTTTAAAAATCGGGCAGGGCGCAGCGCCCCGCTAAAACAGCCTAGCGGGAACACTAGTCAGTGTTAAGAAGGAATTGCACCTCCCCATATGGGCCCAAATGGATGCGGTCGACTACTATTTGTCAACAGTTTGACATGGTGAAAAGGCTGACTCCAGCAAAAGGTTGACATGGTGAAAAGACTGATGCCAGCAAAAGGTTGACATGGTGAAAAGACTGATGCCAGCAAAAGGTTGACATGAGTTTTTCAGTTTTAATTTTCTTTGTTAATTTTTTTTTTTTCTTATAAATTTAACTATCCACGTGGACATAGAGGGAAAATATAGTAGTGTGCCCGAAGCATGGCGGGTAAAGCATGCCATGAGCAGAGATGGTACACTTTTTCGGTGTCCATGTCGACATGAAAAACATGTAGACCTTTTCAATGTCACTATTGCTTGTGTCGACCTTTTGACCAGATCAACCTAGTGCATGTCAATTTTTTTCACGTGTCGACCTTTTGACTGTCGACCAATAGTGGTTGATCTGTTGACTGTCGAGCTAATTAATGTTGACCCTATGTCCCTTACCCGGGCACAATAGACCCTATTCATCTTTATGGTAAAGTTGCGATGAGGACATAATACTATGTTTTCGTGCTCCATATGAAAAATACTATATTGCTGTCAAATGGGGATGTATAGTTTTAACTTACTACCGTTTTCAAACATTTTTTGAGAGGGTTAAAGTAAAACATTTTTGTTTATTATATATTTTTTTTATTCCTTGTAGACCTATGATCCAGCAGATGATTGGTCTGAGCATATCAGCTCTTCTGGAAAAAAGTACTATTATAACTGCAGAACAGAAGTATCCCAGTGGGAGAAACCAAAAGAGTGGCTTGAGAGGTAGGCATTTGTTTTTTGTTAAGCTAGGTTTTGTCTCATTTGACATTTTAATGTATTTGGTGGCTATTTAAAATGGCTTATAGTTTATAAGTAGTAAGTGTAATAGATTTGTGTCGCATAAGGTTAAAGGGTAACCACTCGGCTGCTAAATTTGTCATCAGTTGTCTTCATGGTGCAGTTAACTGAGAATTCTCTTTAGTACGGTCTTTGACTGTCTGACCACAAAGTACAAAACTAAGAAAAGAGAAGCTGGTGAAGGGACCCCTGGAATATGAGGGCATGGTTCGAACCAAGACTAAAAATTTGTATAAGACGCTGGTTGGTGTCACTTAAAACTGTGCACATATTGCTTTGTATTTGTATCACACAAATATCCATGCACTGCATAATACACAGGCACCATTTAATATGTAGTTTAGCTGATACATGATATACCACATAATGCTTCTGTCCATGTGTATATACAATATGTCTAACGCAGACTGTGGCACTGCCCACAGTGCCATCACAACCAGGTGGACATATTGTGTGGCAGATGTGTACTTGACCTATGGTTTCTTTTCCTGGATAACTGGCTTTGAGATAATTGTACTCTCGGCTAATATCAGCATAGTCTTAATATAATATTATGTATTTCCCTAAAAAATTGGCTTTTGTGTTTCATCAGTATTTGATTGCATTATGGTCTGATTCAGAGTTGATCACAAAAGCAAAGTCTGTCTCTAATGGACAAAACCATGCTGCACTACAGGCGGGGCAGGTGTAACGTGCGCAGAGTTAGATGTGGGTGGGTGTGTCCAAACTGAAATCTAAATGGCGGTGTTACAATACAGCAGCCAGTATTTTCCATGCACAGAAATAATATACCCCACCCAAATCTAACTCTCTGCACATGTTACATCTGCCCCACCTGCAGTGCATCATGGTTTTGTCCATTAGAGAAAGACTTTAGCTTTTTGATCCAGGCTGTATCAGTCCCTAAATGTTTGTGGAGTAGAAACTTTAGTTTATAGCTTTCCAATGAAAAGATAAATACAGATGTGACCACATGCACTTATTGGCCTTATAGTACTTTGCCCAGTTTCCAGTTTAGTTGTAGGTTTCTTGTCAGAGTTGGTTTGTCGCTGGAAGGTTTATTAGGGATTTAAATTGACTGTTGCTCCTATTTCCCTGTAGAGAACAACGCCAAAAAGAGTCCAGTAAAGTGGCGGTTAATAGTTTCCCTAAAGACAGAGACTATAGAAGAGAAGCCATGCAAGCCTCCGCTACAGGTGAGTTGTAGTCTCTCCTGGACATTTTGTGTATTTGTTGTGTGGTGTTGGTGGAATCTCTGCCGTTAACTTTAATATGGAGGCTCAGAATGTTTTATTAGAAGCACTTCTGGGTGCCTCCTGCTGCACCTGGCGGCCCCAGTGGAAATATATACTGAATTTTGATGTGAACATGTTCTGGGATGTTACTAAAACTGTTGAGAAATTTCTCTTGTGACCGTCAGAAAGGTACAAGCGTATGTTTGGATCTCAGAAAACATGGCCAGGTTTTGGGAAGGGGTATTTCTTCTTCAAGTTTTCCGCACAAGGACCTCATTTGTTCCACTGTCCCAGCTTTGTTATATAAACTTTCATGCAGTGAGAGTGGCTCGTCTGTCAATCCATGTTGGTGCTGTTGACGTTTGAGTGCTCGTCTGTGTCCTGGTTTCTTTAGCCAACAAGCTGTTTTATGGCCTAATAGATGAACTTCTGAATGAATACTTTAGTATCTGAGATAAATGGGTTTCTGACTTTTTTTTTTTTTCCTGAACTTTTTTTTGACAAGTGGCTATTTTGATTGTATTACCCTGTATGCTCATTGCATTTCGGTTTGATGTATAGCTATGTTGAATGGTACTGGACTATGCTATGGCTTCTTGCTGTTTTATAACAATAGATTATTTACATTGCATTGTGTAATGTCAACAGCATAGTCTATGAAATGTAAATCTGTAAGATTAATGCTGGTTATATTTGTCATTAGAATATAAAGGTGTTCTGATAACACTGGAATGTCAATAAAGAAGAAATCCATTTGTAAATAACAGGTTTAAAGGCCAAAACAGTCAGTCATTTATTATGTGTTTTAAGATCCAGAGGCCTTTCAGTACTGAATATTGCCATAATTCATTACCGGATTGGAAAAAAAAAAGTTTTATCTTTTTATTTTTTTAAAGCTTATGTTTACACTTTTAGACAACGGGTTTTATTCACTCCTCCAATGCACAGCAAACACACCTAAAGACACATATGTTTATGCGTGCATGTGTCCAGTAAAATTAATTTAAAATGAAGTAAATTGTAGAAACAAAAATGTATAAAACGCAAATGGTAAGTTGGTGCTACCTATACTCTGTGTTGAATAAAGTAGACCTTATCCAATGTAACCAGTATGGCGTGATACTACAAGGGGAGCAGTCACTGGACACTTATTTGTACTGCTTTCTAGCTTCTAACTACCGAATGTCAGCTCTTTCTGCCCATCAAAGCCTTAGAACAGTCAGGACCGTTAAACTTGGGAACTCTCTTCCTGAAGAAGTGGTGTCGGCAGACACTATAAATACGTTTAAAATAAGGTTGGATAAACATTTATTGGTTAAAAACATCCACGAGTACGAATAAGTAACAATCTGTCTTTAAAATATCGGAACATACTATACAACAAGGGATAAACTATTATAAACAGGTTGAACTACATGGATGCAAGTCTTTATTAAGCCTCACCTACTATGTAACAGGGTTGGGGGACCTTTTGGCCCTACAGCTGTTGTTGTACTACACATGCCAGCATGCCCTGCTACAGTTTTGCTATTTGGCCATGCTAAAATTGTAGCAGGACTTCTGGGATGCGGTGTTCAACAACAGCTGGAGGACCAAAGGTTCCCCATTCCTGAATTCTCAAAAAAAGAGCTTTTATCTACTTAGCAGAGTGCAAAAGCAATTTGGTCATAACGGATTACGTTATTTATTCTGGAATCCCAGGTCTGAGTCCAACATCCCATTGGTGTGTTAAATCAAATTTCTCTGTGACTGTGGTGACCTGTATAATATGTAAATGGTTGACTATGACCATGTGTATATAGGACCTGTGCAAAATGTTAGTATGTGCTCTTGTAGTGATCGTATAGCCTTGCATAGGATGGTGATTTTTCTCATGACATGTAGCACTACATTAAATTGGCCAGCACATCTTACCTCGTTCTTGTAATTATGTTTAGGAGCCTTTTTTTTTCTATGGAGGAACAATGGTGTTATACACAAACTCATGCACTTATAGATCATGACCTGTAATGTTATTTATTACTTAAACAGTGTTCATATTCCTTCTTTCTTCCATGACCTTCTCCAATCAGTGGATGAGAAACATTCCAATGACGCCAGCAGCATGCTTCCACAGAACATCTTGTCTCAGACAAGCCGGCACAATGATAGAGACTACAGACTCCCCAGAACAGAGACTCACAGTAGTGCGGCCCCTGCGCAGCACACAGTTAAGCCGGTGGCTCACCAGTCTGCTGCCCCAAGCACTGTTCCTTCTAGTACTCTTACAGTACAGCCTGATCACCCTCCTCCAAAGAAGTCATTTGACGCAAATGGAGCATCAGCTTTGTCAAAACTGCCTATCCCCACATCTTCCATCCCAGCACAGAAATCAGACAGAAAAGGTAATGTGTGGCTTTACCACTGACAATGCATGCTAGTCTTCCTGGAGACCAGGATAGCTCTTCGCCAAAGAGTCAATATGGAGTGCCATACTTAGTCCTAAGGCTTACAAGTACATAACGTTTGTAGGGAGGAATTAGCCACTTGGAATAGTGTCCTTTCACTCTACCCTAACTACAGCCGCTTAGTGTACGCAACTGGAAATAGTTGCGTGCTAGTGCGCATTGCTTGATTTGACAAAGGTGTAGCATACCTTCATTGGCTACCATAGTAGTAATGCAAATATTACAGAATAGGACTTCTGTTGCCAATATATTAGTTATAGGGGATGAAAATAATGGCTGCAAGATGCACGCATATTTGGTATTCTAGCGAGTCTGGCAGATCTTAGTCACTTTGCTTTAAAATTCCAAACTAATATAGATTTGCTTTTCACATGAATACTGGTTAAAAGCATTTGTCAGACTCCTTGGTTTTTCCACGATGCCTAAATCTCGCAGGCTATTACATTTCCTCCTAAGCCTGTCCTGGTCACTATTGGACATGGTTTTGTTGTCTAGGCAGTGTTGTGTTGCAGCGCAATTACCCTAAGTTAATACAATTTAGCTACAAGCGTTATAAAAGGTCTTTAAATATTGATACATTGTTTTTTCTCATGAACATTTGATTTTTTTTTTCTAAGCGGTTTTTGTGAATGCAAATAATTCACTTCACGTGATGTTACTGTATTTTTTGTTTTGCACTGAGCACTTTCCAAATGTTGGTACTGAAAGTCCTTACAGTGGGTTGTTGGGTCTACACCAACTACTAGGTCGGCGGGGTTTTTCGCTGTTTTTTTCACACAGTCGACATGGACACAGTTTCAAGTGCTTCGCTCGTGATGCTTTGGTCACGGTTGCCTCGCTGTGCTCAGCACACTATTTTATTCTCACACCACGCCCTAGTGGATGGTAGGGCATGAAATTCCACCTGTTGGCTAAACAGTGAAAATCCCCATGTCGACCTAGTGGTGTCTACCCAATGCTTGTAGACCTAGTTGGTGTAGACCTAATGACCGTATCCCTTACATTGATACTGGACGTTAAATAGTAAATGCTAAATATTGCTTTCCTCGGATGACATGGTCTCCATTAGGTTCCTGTTGTCTGGTAGTGTTTCTTGTCTATATGAAATAGTACTTTTACATTCCTTGCATCTGCCACCATCCCTGGATGCTCTCCTTGCTCCTGCAAATGTGGGCTTTACCAGAATGCCAGTGTTGGCTACTGATACCCTACTGCCAGCAGAAGCAATGAAAGGGTTGGTACTTGTGTATTATCATGGCGCCCATTGCATCGCATACCACTAATTAAGGTATGCGATGGGACCGATTTGAGGCTTTTCCCGCGCAGAGTGTACAATTTTAATATCGCGTCGCATCGCATGCCAAATGGCATGCGATGTGATTTCAATGTTAAATGCCCACCCAGACCCGATTTTTAATTGTATCCCCACCCTGATGGGTAATGAATATGTTCAATGCCCCCCCATTGTTAACGCCACCCCACTATCAACGCTAACCCGAAGCGTGCCGAGCACAGCGAGGCTGCGAGGGGCGGCAATACGCATCCTACAACCTTTTCATACTCCCACTATCCACGTCGGCGTGGAGTTGATTTTATATAGTGCGTTCGCCGCCGAGCCCGAAGCGTGGCGAGCGCACGGTCATAACTTCACAAGTATTACACGTCCCCTCGCGGGGCTCGTGGCTCGCTGCGCTCGCCACACTATATAATATCAACTCCACGCCGACGTGGATAGTGGTGATATGAAAAGGTCGTAGGACGCGTACCGCCGCCCCTCACGGGCTCGCTGCGCTAGCCACGCTTCGGGTTGGCGTTGATAGTGGGGTGGCATTAACAATGGGGGGGCTTTTAACATTGTACACCCACCCTGATGGGTAATGACTATCTAAAATCGGGTCTGGGGGGCATTTAACATAGGAATTAGGCATCTGGGTGTATGTATGACTTAAAATTGGTCGCATCGCATGCGATGCGGTTTTTAGTTGTACAATGACCTGCGATGGAAATCGGGGGTGCCGTGATAATACACAAGTACCAAAGGGTTTCCAGATTATGGCCTGTATTGGAAACCTGCTGAATCTGTACAAACAAGACTTTGTCTTTGGTTTCTGTCTGCATGTTTATCTACTTAAATTAAATAAGAATTACATCAATTTGTTGTGGTCTCCTGGATCTGCAAATATCTGGGTAAAGGCCCCCATACATTAGTCCGACTTGTCTTAAGGGCAAGTCTGACCCGATTTTCCGTGCGCTCCCTGGGAGGGCTAACATCCAGCTTGGCACTTGAAGTGATTTATTGCCTGTAAAAGGACTCCCGGGGAGCTGCCAGGTGAGTTAAAGGAAGTCTGATGCGATATCTTGCGGGTGCTAAGCACCCACGATGTGCTGCTGATGGTTGCACATACTATTTATGTGCAGCATTTCCGACCTCCGACTTGATGTGCAAGGGACGTAGCGGAGGTCATACATGTGCGGTTTGGCCCAGTAAGTTGAAAACAGGCCAAATTGCACTAGTGTATGGGGACCTTTTAAACCTCATTGTAACCTTTTCCAGGGTACAAAATGGGCAAAGATATTGATCATCACTTGATTTTTGTTTTTTAGTATAACAACATTTTTTTTGTTTTTTTGTTAACGCTTTATTATAAATGTTGCATTTTTTGGCTTGCCCAATGTGTTATCTGAAGTATCTTCTATACTTTTTATATTTGATAGTTGTAAGGTTTAATGGGTGTCCTGGCATTTTTTCCAATTTACAGAAGACACTAGTGTACTAGCAGTTATATAATCTTTCTGAGAGAGAACCCGCTGGGCACAGGTGTCTGTGTAATGCAGGACAGGCTACCAATGAGGGAGAACGTTCCTTTTTTTTTTTTTTTTTTTAGAGCTATGTTAGCAGCAAACCTTTCATGTTTGATCAGTTTCACGATCATGTTCCATGCTTGTGTACTGATGTTACCTCAATGTATAGTAAATATAGGAGATTCACCTGCTCTAACCATTTTGCTATTTAGGGGAGAATTCAATCCTGGGTTACGATTGTCGGGCTGACCCGACAGCCGTGACCCTGTCCCGTTCTTGGCTGGTTCGACTAAGAATCGGCAGGCGGGATTCAATGTCCCGCCTGCTGAACGCCGAGAAGGCGGTTTGGCTGCGAGCTATGGCCGGGAGCTCGGTAATGCATGGCCGTTCTCAGCAGAACGGGCCCGACTGCTTCTAAAGTCGGGTCTGTTCTGCCCAGATTCCTGTTCAATACTGTTGGGAAAGGCAGCATTGAATAGGGCCCTGCCTCTATTTCCCCTGTCGGGAATAGTGGCGGGGGAATTAATACCCCCATAAGTAATTTATAAAAATTGAGTGACTATTTTATTCAAACATTGAGTATAGAAAGCTCCATCCATCCAAATTAAAACCAATAAAGCTGGTCATATACCTAAAGATTTATTGTCTGATCTGGCTGGTGTCAATGAAAACCTGAATAATGTATGTCTTCAAATAAATAAATTTGGTAAGTTGCTCCCAAACGCCAAAAAACAGTCAAATGGTCAATCAGATCAATTCTTTTCTATTTCAATGAACCCTTTTATCTAAAGGACCTTTTTTTGTCTGTTTTCGCCATTTCGGTTCAAATGGTAATTTGCTCCCATATGTTACTAGATTTTTGTTCCAGCCAGCTTAGACCGTAAAGCTTTAGTCAATGTATAGGTCTAAATTGCAGGGAAGTACCTTGACTTGTGCCCCCCTTTTTTTTCGGAGCAGGGGTAATTAAGGTAACCACCCAGATCTGTCGAATGGGGCATCAAGTCTTTTTTAATGGTTTTTTTTTTTGTTTACTTTTTTAATTTCATTAAACTTCATACATTCATTGGAATGGTGTTATGCTAGAACAATATTTTATTAAAGCATCTTGTTACAAATGTTTTTGCCTTCCTGACAGAGGCCTTTTTTTCAAATCTGACATGTATCACTTAAGTGGGGATAACTTTTTTTTGCTTTTACTTATCCCAGCGATTTTGAGATTGTTTTCCCGTGACACATTGTACTTTAAATTAGTGGTAAATTTTGGTCGATACAGTTTTTTTTTTTTTGTGAAAAATACCAAAATGTCGTAAAAAAATGGAACATTTTGCTATTTGCAAAATGTAAAATTTTCTGCTTGTGAGACAAATAATCATACCACTCAAAATAGTTAATAACTAACATAGACCATATCTAAACTTTATTTTTAAATCATTATTTCAACCTCCTTTAATTTTTTTGGACACTAGGGTGCAGCAGAGTCTAAATTTTACACATCACACATTAAAATGCTGTTTTTGGCTGTTCACGTTTGAACAGCCAATCGCAGCGATCGCCCATGACGGGGGGCATCTCTGCCCCCCCTGGGCAATGAGGGAGGATGTCTGCTGTCAGGGACAGCAGACATCGTCCCTCTGTCACCGCGTCTGTAGACGCGGTGGCACTTTGAAGTCATGACGTACATGTACGTCATGTGTCGGGAAGTACATCCCGGCCATGACGTACATGTACGTCAAATGTCGGGAAGGGGTTAATGTAAAGTCTTTCTATGAATAATGTTTGTTTACATAGAACTTTGTTTCGCTATCAGAGCAGTCATTCTGAATGTCATGTGAAGTTACCACTACTACTATCATTTGTACGGGCATCCGGACGCCGGGTCGACAGGGTTTAGATCAACCATGTTATGGTCAACCACCCTTAGTTGACCAGCTTAGACTGGTAAAGATAGTTGGTGGCTGCTAGAGCGGCAGTAATGCTGATCGACGAGACCATGGTTGATGGGACTTTTTCAGGATTTTTGGTGTCCGTATACTTGGATCATTCTTTACGATCCAAGTGGACAAACTTAGACTAGTGTGCCTATTGTGAGCTATGCGAGGGGACACTGTGTGCATATACTCTGGACTTTTTCAGGATTTAGAGGTGCTGAATGTCAGTCGGCCATGGTCCCGGCGATCAGCCGCCGGTGTCTAACTAGCATTACTGCCGATCTATCGGCCGCCAACTATCTTTACACATCTAACGTCAGGTTGACTAAGGGTGGTCGACCAAACCATGGTCAATCGAAACCATGTCTAGTGTTCATTCTAGCACCCGCCATCTTTGAAAACCCATGCAGTTCCTCTTCCCTGCCTGGGGGGTCGCTGTCTGCTGTAGTGCTTCTAGCACAGTGTAGTCTGTATATCAGTGCTGATATGCAAACCAGACCTGTGCTAGAAACACCACAGCAGACAGCGACACCCCAGGCAGGGAAGAGGAACTGCATGGGTTTTCAAAGATAGCGGGTGCTAGAATGAACACTAATGTCGACCTGCTATACCACGACCGTTGATACGTGCCAGGTCAATCACTATTTTGAAAAGTAATCCTATTAGAATGTGTTGTGTTGCTAGTTTCTCCAATTACCCCCCCCCCCCTCCCCCATTGTATTTTACATGTAATTTTACTACAGGTGTTATCCCCAGAAAAAAATTCGGTACTCTTTACCTAGAACGGCGCCCGCGATCAGAATCGCCGGCGTCGGGGGTAAAAAATCGCGGGTAAATCGCGGGTACATCAAAATCGTGTACCCGCGATCACCGCGATTTTCCCATAGGGAACAATGTTAAAAAGCCTAATTGATCGCGATTTTAATGTTAAATGCCTCAATGCCCGCGATTTTCCCATAGGAATCAATGTTAAATGGGCTACAGAGCCCAAATAGACCCAATTAACCCTTAAATGTCACCCCAATTTTTTTACGCCACCCCACGATCCACGCCAACCCGAAGCGTGGCGAGCGCAGCGAGCCCGCGAGGGGCGGCGGTACGCGTCCTCCGACCTTTTCATGCCCTACTATCCACGTCGGCGTGGAGTTGAGAATAGAATAGTGTGGCGAGCGCAGCGAGCCACCGAGCCCGAAGCGTGGCGAGCGCAGCGCGCCCCGCGAGGGGACGCGGATACCTTCACAGGTAAACGCGTCCCTTCGCGGGCTTCACAGGTGTCGGCGTCGCCACGGACACCTGTGAAGTCCGCGAGGGGACGCGTATAACTGTGAAGGTATCCGCGTCCCCTCGCGGGGCTCGCCACGCTTCGGGCTCGGTGGCTCGCTGCGCTCGCCACACTATTCTATTCTCAACTCCACGCCGACGTGGATAGTAGGGCATGAAAAGGTCGGAGGACGCGTACCGCCGCCCCTCGCGGGCTCGCTGCGCTCGCCACGCTTCGGGTTGGCGTGGATCGTGGGGTGGCGTAAAAAAATTGGGGTGACATTTAACGGTTAATTGAGCCTATTTGGGATCTGTAGCCCATTTAACATTGATTCCTATGGTAAAATCGCGGGCATTGAGGCATTGAATGCAAAATCGCGATCAATCTGACTTTTTAACATTGTTCCCTATGGGAAAATCGCGGTGATCGCGGGCATCGCGTCGCGGCCGTTTATGTACTGCCCGCGATCCCGCGATCACCCCGATGGGCGCCGTTCTAAGTAAAGAGTACCAAAAATTCTACCCGAGTGGCAGCTGGAGGGGGTCTTCGCAATATAAAAGTGGGGTGCTGCATTGTCAGAGGGGCGTGTTCAGCACCGCCTATTGGCAGTCATTGCAGTTAGTATCTCAGCCCACACCACCAAACACACACTAAAAATAAAAAATAGACAGTGTGCGCAAAAAATTTACACTGTAATGCCTACTACACCGAACACACCCATTACATGCCGTGATGCTCATTACACGTTATGCCACGCTGTAATACCTATTTTACCACACCCCATAATGCCCATTACATATGCCGCACGCTGTAATGCCTATTACACGTTATGTTACATTACCTACATGCTTGATGCCAAAGGTAATTATCACTCCCTCTCCTCCTCACTATACCGGAGAGAGGGAGCTCCCGCCAGGTGAGATGCGAGACTCCGCGCTGGAGAGGGAAGTCCTGGCGAGGTAAGAGGGAGCCAAGCAGTGCAGTGGAAAAGCCTTGCGGCAGGTCAGAAGCTATTTCAAAACTTGTGCAGTCTTGCAAGCCAATCAGGAGCCACTACTGCCACTCCTGATTATTTGCAGGACTGCAAGCTACAATTGACTTGTGACTGAGCCAGCACAAGTTTTGAAACAGCTGCGGACCTGCTGTGGGAATGCCAGACGGTAGAGTGCCTGAAAAAACAGCACTGCGGAGAACACTGTACAACAGTGGTATCAAACTCATGGCCCTCCAGCTGTTGTGGAACTACACATACCAGCACGCCCTGCCACAGTTTTAGCAATCCATTATATAAAATCTGTGGCAGGGCATGCTGGGATGTGTAGTTCCACAACAGCTGGAGGGCCATGAGTTTGACATCCCTGCTGTACAATATGTTCACGTGTAAATATTTAGCTGATATTAGATTAAAACATTTTTGAGATGGTGATTACATTTCTGCTGGGTGACTATACCAATAGGTGCCTGACGGAGCAATTTTGTTTCTCCATTCAGGTAACTATTAGTATTGATCTACTTAAAATGACCAGGTTTAGTTGTGCAAGTTGGCTAAACCTGTGAAAGTGGTTAGGGCACCCAAACAATGAACTGCACACGTTTGTTTGTTCTTGCATTTAAGGAGGCTGTGAAAAGAGTGGTCCCTCTTGTGGTTATAAGTGCCCAAATTGCGCAACAATTGAATTGCTTCATTGTGCCCTCATTTGTAAAGATGCCCAGCACCCATAACAATTGAATAGCTCCATAAAAGAGCAAGTTTATTTTCAAAATTTCCAGGAACAAACACTAAACAGAATTATACCGGTTCTCAAACCCTTGTTTTCTGCATAATAGGCAATAAGAACAGCATTAACCTCTTTAAAACCTATAACTGTTTTGCGAAAACTTGACACAATCCTACAGTTTCAAAAAATGTATGAATAACTTAATATGTAATATTTAAATGTAATATTTAAATATGAAACCACAAATTCTAAGTTGTTAATACCTAAAGTAATGTAAGAGTATGTAACTGTGTGTTTAGGAATGCAGCCTAAACAAGCTTATTGGGTATGTGCACCAAAAGTAAGATGGAAAAACACAAGGGGAAATAATTTTTTTTTTCCTGCAGCTGTTATTGTATTGTCTCCATTTGGGAGTGATGAGTTCTGGGAAGCCCTTTTTTTTTTTTTTTTAAGTTTGCATCCCCTTAACCACTTGGTACTCACGTCAATGTAACTGAGATATGGGTGGAAAAACACGAGGGAAATACCCCTACCTCCCATTTGGTGACGGTTTTGGAATTTGGAAAATATTTGCTATGTTTTAGAGCATAATTTTACTTCTATTTTCCTTTTATTATATTTCGTTCCTTGCCTCTGTATTTGAATGTACCTTAAGTTTTTCCAGATCATGACTGGGCTCACTCTGTATCCTGTTTAACGTCTGACCATTTGTGCTACCAACACATGTCCAAAGCTATTAAACTGTGAATTAGCCATGTCTAAATTGTTATTTCTTTCATGTTAAATTGTTACTTTCCCACAATGTTAACATGCTTTATAATTTTTTTTATATGTATATGATTGTAGGTTTATTGCAAATTCGCCTCCACAAAATGTTCCACAAGCTCAAGAAATTAAAGCTATGGTATAGTCACAGCTATATTTAAAGGCCCATACACACTATAAGATTTTCATTGCAAAAGACTTTGCCAAAATCTTTGAATGATATATCTTTCACCGCAGTGAAAATGGTGCCTGATCCTCACTGAAAAGCTGAAATTAGAATGGCTTTGTGATGCCTGTAAATTGCTTTATATAAATTCAGATGCCAGCGCATTAAATAGCGACATTGTACAATGTCACAATGCTGTGTGTGTGTGTATATACTTTAAAAAAAAAAGAAGAAAAAAGGATAAAATAAAAATCTGTTGTTGAAACATTCGGTCAGTGTGTATTTTCTTCGCCAGATACTGTACTCGCCAAATGAGTCTGCCCCCCCTTACAAATATATCAGAGCAATAACAGAGCTTGTGATATTGAAACCTCTTTCCTTCTGCATAAGTGTGTACACCAAACTTAATGGGCACCAACCAGAGCTATGCAATCGTCCATCCCTCATAACCCTAAACTCCAATTTAAGTGTCCCACAGCAGTTTGTTTTTTCCAGCCAGCTCCTAAGGCCAGTTCCATTGGGCGACTGGGCCCTGCACTGGGCAGTACTTACACAATTGCATGATGCCAGTGACGACCGCGATGTAGGATGCGTGCAACAGTATGGAATTGTACATACCTTTCCTGTTGGCCGTGCAGCACACAGGGATACGATTTGTCTGGAAATGAGATCTAAGGCCTGTAACATGCTAGTTAGGAGCTGTATGGCTGATTCTTTGGTCTGTATGTATGAAGCAGTGAAAGAAGCTGCTAGGTATTTTATAGAATGCGCGTAATGTTGCTTCCAAGTGGATTGGTTACCATGGACAACATCCTCCCTTTTTAGTTTCATCCACTTTATCACTTAATACATAGACCCCACAAACTGGAATATTAACCCCTTTTCGTATTCCGTCATTGTATATGTATATATATATATATATATATATATATATATATATATATATATATATATATATATATATATATATATATATATATATATATATATATATATATATATATATATATAATTTTTTTTTTTTTTTAATTTGCAAATATGACCATGTAGCACATAACAAAGAATACAGGAATAGCACTCAATTTATTTTTTATTTTTATAAATTCAATGTACACCTGTTTTAACTCCTACAAATAGATATGTTGTAATGAGGTTTCTTTCTATTGGGCATGTTGTATGGTAAGCGTCTGACACTGATTTTGTTCATTGTGTTGGGGTCAAATTCACCCAGTTAAAGTCTACAGTGTACCTTGTTAATATCTTGGGTAGACCGCCAGGTTGCAGCTATGGGTACTTCCCATGAACACCTATAAACAGACCTGTGGAATTGCTGCTTAGAAAACACCATAACGAACTGTGTTAGGGTCTCAAAGCAGGCCTACGGTACTGTACTTGAACTTTAATAGAAGACAAAGGTTACGTTGATATTATTTGAAAGTTAATGTGTATTTGGGTATCCGCACACAATGTCTTTTTGAAGTCTATCTAGTTTGTAAAATTTGTTTTCATGAAAAAAAAAATATCAAACACCTTTCCAATTATGTTACACATGTTTATACAGTAGTTGTCGTACCCCCCTCCCCTGATCTCTAAATTAAGTTTGTTCTTGCTTTCAGAATCGTCATCTACTGATAAACCATCCTGTACAACTCCCTCCACGTCATCTGCTCCTGGCCTAATCCCATCTTCTGCTCCTCCCTCTTCCTCCTCCTCATCTACAGTCCCTGTGTCACCGGTGCCACAATCGCCTATTCCTCAAATACTGCAGGACCCCAATCTCCTGCGACAGCTGCTTCCTGCCTTGCAAGCCACTCTGCAGATTAACAATTCTAATGTGGATATCTCCAAAATTAATGAAGGTATAGCATTCATTTCTTTCTCAAAATGTTAAGCGCTGACTCTATTGATTTTGTATAATACAGATGTTGCCATGCTTATTTCTCATACATATGGCGGTTGGCCTGACAGAGGAAGAGTGGCGGAGCGTTGCGCAATCTGGCTAGTGTGGCATATGGCAGTGCCGGGAGTGTAATGCTTTTGTTTAACCACCAGATGTGTGTCTTGGAAATCAGCAATGCGCATGAATGAGGTCTCCAATGATGTACAGTAATATAGTCCAAGAACTTCTTTACCATTATGTAAATACAGTATACTAGGTAGTCAATCATTCTCGGCCCACCACCGTGTTGTACAGTAATTCTGCTCCATAGATGCTCATTCAGGCCCAGTGGGGAAATGTATGCCAAGTTTAGCTCTGTAAGAGTGTTCTGTACCGATAACCAGCAACAAGGCGGTACCTGAGTTGCTTAACCTTATTCTAGACTGGTTGACCAACCTGTCAGTTGGTGTTGCCAGCTAAACACTTAAGATAAACCTCTTTTATACAGACTGTTCTTACCAGTGCTACTGGCAGTTGGTCTATAAACAATGATTTGCATTTGTTTTCAGAATTACCTTCTATTCCATAACAAAACCAAACAGTCATTCTGTAGTACTGGCTAATCGGTTAATGGGTGAGCCTTAGGTAGCATGTAGGCAGCTTGGTCTGGACAGGTTTTACAGTTAATGCATATGATACATTTTAAACCAGTTCTTCTCACTCCCAAGAACCCTGGATACAGGCTGACTGTGATCTATTTATACGTGAGCATCTAGATTCTGTTCCAAGATTGAGACACTTAACAAAGAGGATGTGTTTTTTCCACATTTTTAATTGGTGTGAATTTATTTTTGAGAAATATGAATGAAATTAATGTATTTTAACAGCCTTTTCCAGCTGTTAGAAATAGTATAGTATTCCTTTCCTTCAACAGCTATATGAAACGCCTTTTTTATACTATTACTTTTTGATATTTGATGGGTGTATAATCTGGGTCAGGTGATTTGAGCGGATATGGTATAGCTTACCAACAGTCGGGATTCTGACTGTCAGGAGACCCAAGGGAAAACAGCCCATGTAAATCTGGATACCAACTGTTGGGCTCCTGAGATTACGATCTCTGAGAAACTAGTGTCGGAGTCCCCACTGTTGGGGATCAGCTAAAGCATGACTGTCTGGTACTACCCGCACTGGAAATCCTTTAAAGCTGCCTATCCTCCTAATATAACAGCCTGCTGCAGAAGAAGGGGTGCTTGTGGTGGTGTTCCTGCGTTATTACACGTATATTTTTCAGCCTTCCCCCAACCCCCATGATCCTGTTGGAAAGACGTATTTCCATGCTTGAACAGATGATTAATTCCCACGGTCTGAGACACTAAAGTCACCTGTGTTTAAGCATGGATATCCTTTGATTGTACCAAGATGAGATATTGTCAGTTTGCTAGAATGGAGGATATGTGGCGCAGTGTAGCCAGCTATGGATGCCTTAAGAGTAATGTTTGGAAAATCCTGCACAGGCTGGCTGTTTTGTCCAAGCTTTGCTCAGGTAGCAATGTCAGATGTTTAGGGGGGAATTCATTGGAAAATGTAAATAAAAAGCAGCAGTATTCGGTAGAAGGACCATCATTGGGATTTGCATCCCCTCTCCCTCCGTAGCAGTGTAATTTTTACACTCGTCGTGGGGGTTTTTAGCGCTGAAAATCGTGCTACCTTTCTTTTTAATTGGGCGTAGCAGGTCTCATTAGCATGAGAACTGCGAGCCTGGTATGCTAGGTTTCTTACATCGCAAAACATTTTCTCCCAATTGTATTCCCCTATTAGACTGCGTCAGGTGAAGAAACCGCTTGGGTTTTCTTTTTGGTTTGTTTTAAATGTAGGAAAGTACTGACATCTATAGATTTTGAGTTTGTAAAAAAGATTTCCTTAGCTTTCTCATATAACACCAATAATAGCAGGGATTGGTGACTGCATAGACCGCATTGACTAGCGATAACTGAAAGCAGACATTACTGCTTTCATCCACAGCTGTCCATCACCAATTGCCATAACCGAGCGCCATCCCCTGCTGTTTAGAGGAGGCGATTGCTCTCATACTGCCAGTGTACTCTGGTTTATCCAGCAGTTTTATAGTAGGGTATTCCAACATGTTAAATACCCCTGCAGTAGATCTAAAGCCACCATGATGACTCCCCTGCTCTATAATGTCCTACACTAACAAATGATTGGCTTATTATTGTGGGGCTGTCTGTAGTTGCAGCTTGGCTTCCCCAACTGATGTAAGGAAAGGTTTCAACACTAACCATGCCCAATTTACCGGTCCTTGCTGTAAAAAAAACAAATGTAAAACCATAAATCTGCTTCTGTAAGGATCAAAGCTAAACTGTTTCACCAGTGCTAACTGTAACAAAGATGGTTACCTCTTACTATGGTGTCGAAATGTTTGTCATTTTCCCCAATAAGTGCCTGATCGCTTCGCTGTGGTTGTTAATTTTGTTTTTCTGGGTAATGTCCATACCTACCTTTTTTTATTTATTTTTTATATTTATCACTGCAAATCCTTGTTGCTTTTTCACATTTGACAGTTTTAAATGAAATTCCTTATTGTATTCATATTACTAGAAATGTTCGTGCACAAACATCTGTATGTAATGCTTGCTTGGTGGTTTGCTGCCATCTTGTGGCCATATTGTTTCAGTTATTGCTGTGAATATAAAGTATCTATCTGCCCATCGTACAGTCCATGATATTGATTTTTCATGACCTAATGTTGATCATCCCCATATTCATAACAATCGCTTATAAATAAAATGATACTTTATTAGGTATTTAGAGATTTTGGCTTCTACGGATGTGTTTGGATTCCCCAAGCTTTGGCTTTTCAGGGCTGTGCTGGCGAAAAAACACACCTGTCACTGAACCTTTTTATTTTTTACAGTAGATGTAATTTGATATCCCATGAAAAAATCTTTTAAACAATGGAACAGAACATTCACTTCCGATGTTTAATCGCACGGAATTGGTTATCCCTCTATATATTTAAGCACAATGAAGTATGAGATTTCTATAAATAACATTCCAATACAGCGGTTCCTTCAATGAAATGCTTTTACAGCAGATAAGAGCCACTCGGACCATTTAGTCTGCCCCTTAAATGGATATGCTTCCAGATAAATAATTGAGAGAGAGAGATGTATAACTATTTTCCATCTATATTCCCAAATGACTAACTGAATGTATTTGCATCAGTTCTTACAGCTGCTGTGACACAAGCTTCTTTACAGTCTATACTTCACAAGATCATTACTGCTGGGCCCTCTGCTTTCAACATTACGTCTTTAATCTCCCAAGTTGCTCAGCTGTCTGCACAAGGTGAGTGATGTCTGCCAGTCACCCTGCAATGTGTGATGAAATGCACTAACATTATTTTAATCAACAGATTTTAATTGTTCTATACTTTATTTGTAGATAGTTTTGTGCATAGTGCTGTTCTGACTTCATTTTGACAGGTTACTTTATGGATGACATTGCAAAATGTAAAGCTAATCAGGAAAACGCTGTTTCCCCTCCCTTCCCCCTTACTGAATTAATAAAAGTTGTTTTTTTATTTCTTTTTCAGCAACACAATCTAATCAGTCTCCTATGTCTCTGACATCGGATGCCTCATCCCCAAGATCATATGTGTCTCCCCGGATCAGCACACCACAGACTAATACCGTTCCTCACAAACCCTTGCTAAACGCAACACCCATAACTTCACAGCCAAAGGTAATTATTGTCTTTAATGTGTGAACCACCTAAAAACAAAAGTATTTCTTTATGCTAGTGGTAATATAGCCCTGCATTGCCTGTACCCATCAGGAGATCAGGCGCAATGGGGGTGGTTTATTTGTTTCTGAATACGGCTCCCACTTGGTTGCGTGAAACTGTGCAATTCAATTATACCCCTTTTAAAACCGCTGCAAAAACCTGGGTTTTTCCCTCATTGACCGGGTCAGCGGTAGTGTAAAAGGGGTTAACCCATGTCCCTTTACACGTGATTTCTACACAGGTCCTGAATAGGATAGAACACAGGCAGGATCTGGGTAGCTATGGGGGAAGCCCAACCTCCGGACCATAGCGTCCTGCGGTCAAAATGGAGGTAGGGCGGGGGGTGCGCACAGCCTCCAATGCTGTCTACTGTACTGTAGAGACAGGGACGTCTTCCCCTCCTTTTTAACATAAATAAAATGTGTGTGTGGACAATATGTTGTATTGATATGTATTTGAGTTTGCCAGTATATCTGTCACTTCTTGCAACTGACTTAGATTGCTAAGTACAATGCACAAGGATAAATCTCAATTTTAAAGTATAATTTTTCTGCCACTTTTCTATTCTTTTGTTGTCCTACATAATAAAAATCTAATGCTGCTCATCAGCTCTGTAAGTAGAATTCAAGTGTGTGCTAACAGCCATTAGATGATGCTGGATGGAACAAGTGGAATGTTGCATCGTTTGGGCATGCACCGCTGCCAGCTCTGACATAACGCTCTTATTTCAGAAAGGCTTACTGTTTTATCTACTTTGGTGGGATTAGCCATAACTCCAGATTTGGCCCACATATTTGTACTCTTGATAGATCAGTTTCAGTTAGCCTTAACTATCATTCATAGACTTGAATAGATTGGAAAGGGTTCCAGTCAGGGTGGCCAATCCCGGGATCTGGCCCTAAAAACGCCGGGATTTGAGCTTCCAATCCCGGGATTGGCCTGCGCATGCGCAAATCTAATGTCGGGCACCACTGAGACCAGCTCAGACGCTGCACGTCTGCTCCCAAACCCCAATGTGCTGCTCTGTGGCTGCGTGACCTGATGTCAGAGGTCACGCTGCGCAGCCTTTCTGCAGCTCCATGAGTCCCGTCGTGTGGCCTCTAGTGGCGGTACTTCACCTCAAAGGGGAGAAGAGATGATTATAGATTTATATTTATTGTTGGCTGTGGTTTTCCCTCTGCACGCATATATGTTGGCTCTTTAAAAATGTAATCTGTTTTGTTTGTCTGATTCTCTTTTAACATTTCTACTTTTTAGGAACAGTTTTTCATTTTTTATTTTATTTTGATAGGCCAATACCATAGTTGGTGCTAAGCAAGGATCATCTACACAGTCCGCAGCTCAGCAGAACGTTACTGCTGACAAACCCCAAGGACATGAGCCTTCTTCCCCTCGACATCATCTTCAGCGACAAAGGCAAGCAGTTCTTGTAGTACTAGATGTTTATTTGCTGCACAAGACATCTGAGTAATTGGGGCTTATTCCGGTGGCCACTTTTTTTATTTTGAATTTATACTTTTATTGCTTGTTTTATTATTAGGACACCTTGAATGTTTGTAATTGCTGCAGTTACACAGTAATAATGTTAGTACTGTTTAAGGAAGAAGGGTAGGAACCAACCTAGGGTTGGGACCAAAAGGGCGCTTGAAATGAGTGGTCTCCTAGCAGCCGCTGAGAACAGGTTAGTTACTCCTGTAAATGGTACACAAGAAAAACAAACAAAGAGAAAGCAGCGCTGTACCTTTTTAAAAACTTTGAGAAATTGGATGATCTTTACAATAAATGTATTAATAGGGACACAAAGTATCATAAAATATTACAATTTGAGGACTGGCAGAGAGCCCAGACAAAAGATCAAAGACTATCATTTTTCGTTGCATTCATAAACTTATAGTGTTCAACAATGTGTTAAATAGTGGATCATGCCGATCATCCTCTAAAAATAACAAAAGGAGGAAAAATTATCCAACAAAGAGTGAAGCCAAAATATACCCTGATTAAGGGAATTAAAGTTGGACTACAATAAAGGGTACATGATATATGAGTATTGAGTATACAATTAAACGGCACACACAGATAATTTCTTTTAAAGCACAATTTCCTACTTTAACGCACTTCGTTTTCTTTCATTTTTTGTGAAGAGGAGGGAATATACACACCCCCCTTTTTTTAAATGAGAATATTAATAAAGGTTAATTTTTAATACAGATTATTTCTTTTAAATTTGTTGATCGGACCATAAGACAGGCCCACGAGTGCACCTGAAATCTCTAGCTTTTCTCCTTTTTTGCTTGTTATACATGTTTTGGTCATTATCTTGTGTAGGATGGACCCTTGACAAACTATGTCAGAGCTATCTTCGAGCTGGTTTGGGATGAATATGTTTTGATTTACATTGTAGAAATAATGCCACACGTTTGGTGGCCATCTCTGCAAAGTGGACTACGTCGTTTTTTTGTTGTTTTTTAAATATTTAATTGTTTAGGCTTTTATTTCAGAGTACATCATAGCCTGTGTATTTATTATTTTATTAAATTGTACTGAGCCATTTGCAAAGCATTTCTCCTCGCATGGGTTCCTTTACCAGGATGGCATAAGGCCAGAAGCAACAACTCCACATATCAAATAAATTAAGCACTGAATCACCAATGAGCATCTAAGACCATCATTAAATGAGTATAAGAAATCCCATGTCACCGTGATCTACTTTACATACTTTCTTTTCTCGCACAAGATTAAATTACAAACCAGTCGTTTTTTTAAATCTTAGGAACCTAGCCTGGAATCACAGATCAGAATGAGGAGCTGGGAGTATGCAGAGCTTTGTTTTGTGGAAGTTTAGCCACTCTTACACACCGCACATAGGGGTTATGCTGGTTGACTCGCAAGGCTGCGAATTCGCAGTCTTACAAGTCCACCAAACCCCGCCCGCTCAGGAGCCGTAACCAATCAATTTTCCAGAACCTACTGTAGCTGTGCTCAGGGTTAGTCATTACCAGTTGACATATATTTTAAATACTGCAGATGGTCTGTAAATATGGCCTTTTAGGAGACCAAGGATAGATGCGGAGAGTTATCAAAAGCTTGGAGAGTGTCAACCAATCTGCTTTTAACTGCCATTTTACTGGTTGTTTGGAAAATGACAAGATGATTGGTTGGGACATTATCCCGCTTAACATTCTCTCTTTTCATGTTTAAATCATTTTAGATTACTTTGTTTTTCATTGTCACAACAATTATGCTAATTTGACAGTTTGCCAGTTTGATCCCCCCTGCTTTAGATCAGTAAATACAACATGTGTGTATATAGTTTGAA